>NC_053026.1:307310052-307434236 GCF_003073215.2 Triticum urartu
AAGCTTGGGGATGCCCCGGAAGGCATCCCCTCTTTCTTCAACAAGTATCGGTATGTTTTCGGATTCGTTTCGTTCATGCGATATGTGCAATCTTGGAGCGTCTTTTGCATTTATTTTTCTTTTTTCTTTTATGCACCATGCTGTTATGAGATAGTCCTTGGTTGATTTATAGAATTCTCTATGCACTTCACTTATATCTTTTGAGTATGGCTTTATAGAATGCTTCATGTGCTTCAATTATATCATTTGAAGTTTGGATTGCCTGTTTCTCTTTACATAGACAACCGCCATTTGTAGAATGATCTTTTGCTTCACTTATATTTGTTAGAGTGTGGGCATATCTTTTGTAGAAATAATAAACTCCCTTGCTTCACTTATATCTATTTAGAGAGATGACAGGAATTGGTCATTCACATGGTTAGTCATAAAATCCTACATAAAACTTGTAGATCACTGAATATGATATGTTTGATTCCTTGCAATAGTTCTGCGATATAAAGATGGTGATATTAGAGTCATGCTAGTGGGTGGTTGTGAATTGTAGAAATACTTGTGTTGAGGTTTGTGATTCCCGTAGCATGCACGTATGGTGAACCGTTATGTAACGAAGTTGGAGCATTAGGTATTTATTGATTATCTTCCTTATGAGTGGCGGCCGGGGACAAGCGATGGTCTTTTCCTACCAATCTATCCCCCTAGGGGCATGCGTAGTAGTACTTTGCTTCGAGGGCTAATAAACTTTTGCAATAAGTATGTGAGTTCTTTATGACTAATGTTGAGTCCATGGATTATACGCACTCTCACCCTTCCACCATTGCTGGCCTCTCTAGTATGGCGCAACTTTCGCCGGTACCATAAACCCACCATATACCTTCCTCAAAACAGCCACTGTACCTACCTATTATGGCATTTCCATAGCCATTCCGAGTATATTGCCATGCAACTTTCATCATCATCATATACATGACTTGAGCATTCATTGTCATATTGCTTTGCATGATCGTAAGATAGCTAGCATGATGTTTTCATGGCTTGTCCGTTTTTTGTTGTCATTGCTACGCTAGATCATTGCACATCCCGGTACACTGCCAGAGGCATTCATATAGAGTCATATCTTTGTTCTAGATATCGAGTTGTAATATTGAGTTGTAAGTAAATAAAAGTGTGATGATCATCATTATTAGAACATTGTCCCATGTGAGGTTATCAAAATAAAAGTGGCCAAATAACCCCCCCCCCCCCAAAAAAAGAGAGAGGCCAAAGAAGCCTACAAAAAAGAGAAAAAAACAAAAATAATGAGAGAAAAAGAGAGAAGGGGCAATGTTACTATCCTTTTACCACACTTGTGCTTCAAAGTAGCACCATGTTCTTCATATAGAGAGTCTCTTGAGTTATCACTTTCATATACTAGTTGGAATTTTCATTATAGAACTTGGCTTGTATATTCCAATGATGGGCTTCCTCAAATGCCCTAGGTCTTCATGAGCAAGCAAGTTGGATGCACACCCACTTAGTTTCAGTTTGAGCTTTCATATACTTATAGCTCTAGTGCATCCGTTGCATGGCAACCCCTACTCACTCACATTGATATCTATTGATGGGCATCTCCATAGCCTGTTGATACGCCTAGTTGATGTGAGACTATCTTCTCCTTTTTGTCTTCTCCACAACCACCATTCTATTCCACCTATAGTGCTATGTCCATGGCTCACACTCATGTATTGCGTGAAGGATGAAAATGCTGAAGCGCGTTAAAAAGTATGAACCAATTGCTCGGCTTGTCATCGTGGTTGTGCATGATGTGAGTATTTTGTTTGGTGAAGATGGAGCATAGCCAGACTATATGATTTTGTAGGGATAACTTTCTTTGGCCATGTTATTTTGAAAAGACATGATTGCCTTATTAGTAGGCTTGAAGTATTAATGTTTTTATGTCAAATGATAGACTATTGCTTTGAATCACTCGTGTCTTAATATTCATGCCATGATTAGATCACATGATCAAGATTATGCTAGGTAGCATTCCACATCAAAAATTATCTTTTTTATCATTTACCTACTCAAGGATGAGCAGGAATTAAGCTTGGGGATGTTGATACGTCTCCGTCGTATCTATAATTTTTGATTGTTCCATGCCAATATTCTACAACTTTCATATACTTTTGGCAACTTTTTATACTATTTTTGGGACTAACATATTGATCCAGTGCCCAGTGCCAGTTCCTGTTTGTTACATGTTTTTTGTTTCGCAGAATATCCATATCAAACGTAGTCCAAACGGGATGAAAATTGACGGAGATTTTTTGGAATATATATGATTTTTGGGAAGAAAAATCCACGGGAGATGGTGCCCGAGGTGGCCACAAGGCAGGGGGCGCGCCCCTGACCCTCGTGGGCCACCCGTAAGGCGGTTGATGCCCTTCTTTCACCGCAAGAAAGCTAATATCCGGATAGAGATCGTGTTAAAATTTCATCCCAATCGGAGTTACGGATCTTCGGGAATATAAGAAACGGTGAAAGGGTAGACTCTGGGAACGCAGAAACAGAGAGAGACAGAGAGACAGATCCAATCTCAGAGGGGCTCTCGCCCCTCCCACGCCATGGAGACCATGGACCAGAGGGGAAACCCTTTTCCAATCTAGGGAGAAGGTCAAGGAAGAAGAAGAAGGAGGGGGGCTCTCTCCCCCTCGCTTCCGGTGGCGCCGGAACGCCGCCGGGGGCCATCATCATCACCGCGATCTACACCAACACCTCCGCCATCTTCACCAACATATCCATCACCTCCCCCCCTCTATCTACAGCAGTCCACTCTCCCGCAACCCGCTGTACCCTCTACTTGAACATGGTGCTTTATGCCTCATATTATTATCCAATGATGTGTTGCCATCCTATGATATCTGAGTAGATTTTCGTTGTCCTAGCGGTGGTTGATGAATTGCTATGATTTTTTTAATTTGCTTGTGGTTATGTTGTTGTCCTTTGGTGCCCATCATATGATTGCGCGCGTGGATCACACCCTAGGGTTAGTTGTATGTTGATAGGACTATGTATTGGAGGGCAAGAGTGACAGAAGCTTCAACCTAGCATAGAAATTGACGCATACGGGATTGAAGGGGGACCAATATACCTTAATGCTATGGTTGGGTTTTACCTTCATGAACATTAGTAGTTACGGATGCTTGCTAATAGTTCCAATCATAAGTGCAAAGAATTCCAAGTCAGGGATGACATGCTAGCAGTGGCCTCTCCCACATAATACTTGCTATCGGTCTAGTAAAGTAGTCAATTGCTTAGGGGAAATTTCGCAACTCCTACCATCACTTTTCCACACTCGCTATATTTACTTTATTGTGTCTTTACTTAAACAGCCCCTACTTTTTATTTACTCGCTCTTTATTATCTTGCAAACCTATCCAACAACACCTACAAAGTACTTCTAGTTTCATACTTGTTCTAGGTAAAGCGAACGTCAAGCGTGCGTAGAGTTGTATCGGTGGTCGATAGAACTTGAGGGAATATTTGTTCTACCTTTAGCTCCTCGTTGGGTTCGGCACTCTTACTTATCGAAAACTGTTGCGATCCCCTATACTTGTGGGTTATCACTGCATAGCTCCTCATGGATGGCGAGCTCCTCCTTCATCTTGACATCGCGGACACCATCGGAGAATGCTCAGATGATGGCCTCGTCGGTCACCTTGGGGATCTTGATTCGCGTGCTGTTGAAGCGTTGTATGTACTTCTGTAGAGTCTCTCCTAGTTGTTTCTTGATGTGGCGCAGGTCACCCGCGACCGGGGGGCAGTCGCGAGTGCCCTGGAAGTTGGCGATGAAGCGGTTGTGCATCTCGTCCCAGGAGGAAATCGAGCCTTGAGGCAGGTTCAGGAGCCAGGAGCGGGCGCCTTCCTTGAGAGCCATGGGAAATCAGTTCGCCATGCCTTTCTCGTCGCCGTTGTCTGCCTCGATACTCAACTCGTAGAGCTGCA
Organism: Triticum urartu; assembly: GCF_003073215.2. Classification (NCBI taxonomy): domain Eukaryota; kingdom Viridiplantae; phylum Streptophyta; class Magnoliopsida; order Poales; family Poaceae; genus Triticum; species Triticum urartu. The sequence continues at coordinate 307,314,034 of NC_053026.1, forward strand.
GGAACTCTGCGGGGTCTGGGGTGCCGTCGTAGTGAGGAGGCAGATCTGGCTTGAACTTGCCCGGCCAGGAAACACTACGCAGCTCGGGGGTGAAGGCGGGGTAGCCGGCCATGGTCACCAGGGCCCGCCTTAGAGGTGGAACTTGGTCTTGGCGCCCACGCACCGCTACGGCAAGCAGCGCGGGGCCTTGCCGCAGCAAACGATCCTAGTGCGGCAGTGCGAGGAGTGGCGGAGCGTTCTCTTGCGGTCGAGGGACTTCTTGGCAGTTTCTTTCTTCACGCGCGGGCGCCGGACGCGGTGGGTCGCGCCGTGGAGCGGCGCGCCTTGGCGCTAGGGCGACGTCTTGGTGCATAGGTGGTGGAGATGCTTCGTGAGCTGCGTCACCCATGGCTGGCAAAGGGCGAGGCAGAGAGTGGGACGGCGCAGGGGAGCCCCCTGCGGCGCGGACAAGCTCGGCGATGCGGTCAAGCCATTCCTCGTAGAGGTCGTCGACTGGGCGGTAGAGTAGGAGCTCGTGTGCCATGAGGAGCGCGGCACATGCGTCCATGGGAATGCGACGAGTGTGAGACTACGAACCAGCGGGAGTCAGTGATGGAGTGGCGGTGTGGCCGTTCGGTCGCACCGAGGGGTGCAGCGAGGACACTTGTTGCTTGTTCCCCGCCGGGCCGGTGGCGGCGTTGGCGGCAGGCGATGGAGAGCGACGAGGCGGCCCGCCGACAGGGGCCGTCTGAGCAACGCGGGTGGCGAGGGCAGCCCGATGCTCGGCCCGGGCGCGGCGTGCATCCGCCATGGAGACGATGAAGCAACGTGACGCGGAGCGATGCAAGGGAAGAGTCGGCGCACCCCTACCTGGCGCTCCAAATGTCGGATCACGGGTTCCGGCAAAACCCTTAAGGTTCGAACACTGGGGTGCGCGCGAAGATTCCCCCCCTACCGATCCACGTCCTAGCTCGGCTAAGATCTTATGAACTAACTTGATGAACTCGCAACGCAATGGACACAAGATTTATACTGGTTTGGGCCATCGTTGTGGTGTAATACCCTACTCAAGTGTAGTGGTGGTGGATTGCCTCTTGGGCTGAGGATGAACAATACAAGGGGAAGAACAGCCTCCTGAGGTTGAGGTGCTCTTGTGCTTGGCGAACTTGTGTGTGTGAGGGTCTGATTCACCCTCTTGATGTCTCTCCAATCGATCGGGTCCCCTAGCTAGGGTGGTGGCTAGTCCTATTTATAGAGGCCCTGGTCCTATCCCCACATATTGAGCGGGAAAGGAGCCAGCAACGGCCAATTTGAAAGGCGACAACTAGTACAGCTTATCCTGACAAAGTGGTGTTCGCCTGCAAAAGGCTCTGGTGGTGACGCCGCCTTGGGCTCCATGGTGACCTCCGTCTTGCCGTCCTGCTGGTCTTGGTCTCGTTGCACTGATATGGAAACCTTTGCTTGATGCCTCGGTACTCCGCGCGTACGCTTGCCCCCTTAGCACCAAAGAGGAAACAAGGACGCTGCATGCGCTGGCGCCCGCCTGGTCTCCATCGTCATGGCTCACGTCACGAGAACCTCGCGAGGTTTGCATGGCCTTGGACTCTCTGCCCCTCACGAGCCAGCCTGCGCGAGGCCGCTCCTGAGGAGGTCTTGTGTCGCCCGCCTCGCGAGGCTTGGCCCCTCGCGAGGGTCTTGAATGCCTTGTTGATGAAGATAGGCTGTACAGGCCTGCTAGCAAAGCCACGCCGTGGGCCGCGGGCAAGCAAGTCTGGGGACCCCCGTTCCCAGAATGCCGACAGACACGAAGTGGAAGGTGGTGGGTGATACGTCTCCGTCGTATCTACTTTTCCAAACACTTTTGTCCTTGTTTTGGACTCTAACTTGTATGATTTGAATGGAACTAACCCGGACTGACGCTGTTTTCAGCAGAATTGCCATGGTGTTGTTTTATGTGCAGAAAACAAATATTCTCGGAATGACCTGAAACTCCACGGAACATCTTAGAAAAAATAATAAAAAATCTTCGCCAAAGATGAAGACTAGGGGGCCCACACCCTGTCCATGAGGGTGGGGGCGCCCCCCTCTAGGGCGCGCCCCCTACCTCGTGGGCCCCCTGGATGCCCTCCGACGCCAACGCCAACTCCAACCTTGGATGGCGAGCTACTCCTTCATCTTGACATCGCGGACGCCGTCGGAGAATGCTTAGATGATGGCCTCGTCGGTCACCTTGGGGATCATGATTCGCACGCTGTTGAAGCACTGGATGTACTTCTGCAGGGTCTCTCCTGGTTGTTGCTTGATGCGGCGCGGGTCACCCGCGACCGGGGGCGGTCACGACTGCCCTGGAAGTTGACGATGAAGCGGTTGCGCATCTCGTCCCAGGAGGAAATCGAGCCTGGAGGCAGGTTCAGGAGCCAGGAGCGGGCGCCTTCCTTGAGAGCCATGGGAAACCAGTTCGCCACGACTTTCTCGTCGCCGTTGGCCGCGTCGATGCTCAGCTCGTAGAGCTGCAAGAACTCGGCGGGGTCGGGGGTGCCGTCGTAGCGAGGAGGCAGATCTGGCTTGAACTTGCCCGGCCAGGCGACGCTACGCAACTCGGGGGTGAAGGCGCGGCAGCCGGCCGTGGTCATCGGGGCCCGCCTTGGAGGTGGAACTTGGTCTTGGCGCCCACGCGCCGCTACGGCAAGCGGCGCGGGGCCTTGCCATAGCAAACGATCCTGGTGTGACGGTGCGAGGAGTGGCGGAGCGTTCTCTTGCAGTCGAGGGACTTCTTGGCAGCTTCTTTCTTCACGCGCGTGCGCCGGACGTGGTGGGTCGCGCCGTGGAGCCGCGCGCCTTGGCGCTAGGGCGCCGTCTTGGTGCAGAGGTGGTGGAGGTGCTTCGTGAGGTGCGTCGCCCGTGGCTGGCGAAGGGCGAGGCAGAGAGTGGGACGCCGCAGGGGAGCCCCCTGCAGCGCAGACAAGCTCGGTGATGCGGTCAAGCCAGTCCTCGTAGAGGTCGTTGACTGGGCGGTAGCGCAGGAGCTCGTGTGCCATGAGGAGCGCGGCCCGTGCGTCCATGGGAATGCAATGAGTGTGAGACGACGAACTAGTGAGAGTCAGTGATGGAGTGGCGGTGCGGCCGTCCGGTTGCACCGAGGGGTGCAGCGAGGACACTTGCTGCTTGTTCCCCGCTAGGCCAGTGGCGGCGTTGGCGGCATCCGACGGAGAGCGACAAGGTGGCCCGCCGATAGGGGCCGTCTGAGCAATGCGGGTGGCGAGGGCAGCCTGGCACTCGGCGCGGGCGTGGCGTGCGTCTGCCATGGAGACGATGAAGCGACGTGACGCGGAGCGACGGAAGGTAAGATTCGGCGCACCCCTACCTTGCGCTCCAAATGTCGGATCACGGGTTCCGGCAAAACCCTTAAGGTTCGAACACTGGGGTGCGCACGAAGATTCCCCCCTACCGATCCACGTCCTAGCTCGGCTAAGATCTTACGAACTAACTTGAACTCGCAACGCAAAGGACACAAGATTTATACCGTTTTGGGCCACCGTTGTGGTGTAATACCCTACTCGAGTGTGGTGGTGGTGGATTTGCCTCTTGGGCTGAGGATGAACAATACAAGGGGAAGAACAGCCTCCTGAGGTTGAGGTGCTCTTGTGCTTGGCGAACTTGTGTGTGTGAGGGTCTGATTCACCCTCTTGATGTGTCTCTCTTGATGTCTCACCAATCGATCGGGTCCCCTACCTAGGGTGGTGGCTAGTCCTATTTATAGAGGCCCTGGTCCTATACCCACATATTGAGCGGGAAGGGAGCAAGCAACGGCCAATTTCAAAGGGGACAGCTAGTACAACTTATCTTGACAAAAGTGGTGTTCGCCTGCAAAAGGCTCTGGTGGTGACGCCGCCTTGGGCTCCATGGTGACCTCCGTCTTGCCGTCCTGCTGGTCTTGGTCTCGTTGCACTAATATGGAAACCTTTGCTTGATGCCTCGGTACTCCGCGGCTACGCTTGCCCCCTTAGCACCAAAGAGGAAACAAGGACGCTGCACGCGCTGGCGCCCGCCTGGTCTCGATCGTCATGGCTCACGTCATGAGAACCTCGCGAGGTTTGCATGGCCTTGGACTCTCTGCCCCTCACAAGCCAGCCTGCGCGAGGCCGCTCCTGAGGAGGTCTTGTGTCGCCCGCCTCGCGAGGCTTGGCCCCTCGCGAGGGTCTTGAATGCCTTGTTGATGAAGATAGGCTGTACAGGCCTGCTAGCAAAGCCACGCCGTGGGCCGCGGGCAGGCAAGTCTGGGGACCCCCGTTCCCAGAACGCCGACAGACACAAAGTGGGAGGTGGTGGGTGATACGTCTGCGTCGTATCTACTTTTCCAAACACTTTTGCCCTTGTTTTGGACTCTAACTTGTATGATTTGAATGGAACTAACCCGGACTGACGTTGTTTTCAGCAGAATTGCCATGGTGTTGTTTTATGTGCTGAAAACAAATATTCTCGGAATGACCTGAAACTCCACGTAACATCTTAGAAAAAATAAAATAAAAATCCTCGCCAAAGATGAAGACCAGGGGGCCTACACCCTATCCACGAGGGTGGGGGGCGCCCCCCTCTAGGGCGCGCCCCCCTACCTCGTGGGCCCCCTGGATGCCCTTCGGCGCTAACTCCAACTCTATATATTTGCTTTCGGAGAGAAAAAAAATCAGAGAGAAGAAATCATTGCATTTTACGATACGGAACCGCCGCCAAGCCCTAAAACCTCTTGGGAGGGCTGATCTGGAGTCCGTTCGGGGCTCCGGAGAGGGGGATTCGTCGCCGTCGTCATCATCAACCATCCTCCATCACCAATTTCATGATGCTCACCATCGTGCGTGAGTAATTCCATCGTAGGCTTGCTGGACGGTGATGGGTTGGATGAGATTTATCATGTAATCGAGTTAGTTTTGTTAGGGTTTGATCCCTAGTATCCACTATGTTCTGAGATTGATGTTGCCATGACTTTGCTATGCTTAATGCTTGTCACTAGGGCCCGAGTGCCATGATTTCAGATCTGAACCTATTATGTTTTCATGAATATATGTGAGTTCTTGATCCTATCTTGCAAGTCTATAGTCACCTACTATGTGTTATGATCCGGCAACCCCGAAGTGACAATAATCGGGACCACTCCTGGTGATGACCATAGTTTGAGGAGTTCATGTGTTCACTATGTGCTAATGCTTTGTTCCGGTTCTCTATTAAAAGGAGGCCTTAATATCCCTTAGTTTCCAATAGGACCCCGCTGCCACGGGAGGGTAGGACAAAAGATGTCATGCAAGTTCTTTTCCATAAGCACGTATGACTATATACGGAATACATGCCTACATTACATTGATGAATTGGAGCTAGTTCTGTGTCACCCTATGTTATGACTGTTACATGATGAACCACATCCGGCATAATTATCCATCACTGATCCGGTGCCTACGAGTTGTCCATATACTGGTTCTCGCTTATTTACTTTCCCGCCGCTACTGTTACAATCACTACAAAATACCAAAAACATTACTTTTGTTGTCTTTACTTTTGTTGCCGCTACCACCACTATCATATTACTTTGCTACTAAACACTTTGCTGCAGATACTAAGTTTCTAGGTGTGGTTGAATTGACAACTCAGCTGCTAATACTTGAGAATATTCTTTGGCTCCCCTTGTGTCGAATCAATAAATTTGGGTTGAATACTCTACCCTCGAAAGCTGTTGCGATCCCCTATACTTGTGGGTTATCAAGACAAATTTCTGGCACCGTTGCCGGGGAGCATAGCTCTATTCTTTGAGTCACTTGGGATTTATATCTGCTGGACACTATGAAGAACTTGAAAGACGCTAAGACAAAAATTTATCCCTCAACTACGAGGGGAGGTAAGGAACTGCCATCTAGCTCTGCACTTGATTCACCTTCTGTTATGAGTAGGCTAGCGACACCTAAACCTGCTTCTGCTATTCGTTCCAACATGTCGCATGTTATTGATGATGCCACTCCTGCTATGCATGATACTTATGATGAAACTGCTTCTATGCCTGATACTACTGTGCCCCTTGGTGAATTTCTTGATGAACAAATTGCTAGGGCTAGAGAAAAAGAAATTATTGAATCTGAATACGATGATGATAGTGATGATGAAAATATGCCTGTTATTCCCGAGGGTTATCTTTTTGATATGGAATCTTCTGCCGCTATTTTAGCTTGCAGGGATAGATATGAGCTTAAGGGGTTATTAGTTAAATGGAACAAAGAATCACTTAGAGATAAAATGAAACCCGACCCTGCTTTTGCTACTTCACCTATCTGTGTTCCTGATAAGGATTATGAATTCTCTGTTGATCCTGATATAATTACTTTGGTTGAATCTGATCCATTTTATGGCTATGAATCTGAAACTGTTGTGGCACATCTTACTAAGTTAAATGATATAGCTGCCCTGTTTACTAATGATGAGAGATCGCGTTACTTTTATATACTCAAAATATTTCCGTTCTCATTAAAAGGTGATGCTAAGATATGGTTTAATTCTCTTGATCCTGGTTGTGTGCATAGTCCCCAGGATATGATTTATTACTTCTCTGCTAAATATTTCCCTGCTCATAAGAAACAAGCTGCTTTGAGGGAAATATACAACTTCGTGCAAATTAAAGAAGAGAGTCTCCCACAAGCTTGGGGGAGGCTTCTCAAGTTACTTAATGCTTTGCCTGATCATCCTCTTAAGAAACCTGAAATACTTGATATCTTTTATAATGGACTAACCGATGCTTCCAAAGATTACCTGGATAGTTGTGCTGGTTCTTATTTTAGGGGAAGAACACCGGATGAAGCTGAAATTATATTGAATAATATGTTGACAAATGAAAATAATTGGGCACCTCCTGAGCCAGCTCCTGCTCCAATTACTGAGTCTATTCCTAAACCAACTCCGAAGAAGAGAGGTGTTATATTCCTCAGTCCCGAAGATATGCAAGAGGCAAAGAAATCTATGAAAGAAAAAGGTATTAAAGCTGAAGATGTTAAGAATTTACCTCCTATTGAAGAAATACATGGTCTTAATTCACCGCCTGTTGAAGAAACTTATGATCTCAATTCTTTATTTATTGAAGAACCTCCTGACCCCGATATCCCGACACAGGTAGTAAAGGTAAATTCTCTCTATAGATATGATAAAGCTGAAGTTCCTCCTACTAAATTTCTAGTCAGTGCTTGGATGAGTTTGATAACTTTATGTTTAAGCAAGACAATTTCAATGCTTATTTTGGTAGACAATTAAAAGAAAATGCTTATATGATTAGATGCTTGGGTTATTATATGGCTAATATTAAAGGTGAACTTAAACTTGTTAGCAAACATGCTTCTATGGTTACCACTCAAGTAGAACAAGTACTTAATGCTCAAAAAGAAGTGCTTGATGAAATGAATAGTAAGAAAAATGATTATGCTGTTAGAGTGGCTACTAGAACTGGTAGAATGACTCAGGAACCTTTGTATCCTGAAGGCCACCCTAAGAGAATCGAGCAAGATTCTCAAAGAAATAATATTGATGTACCTAGTTCTTCTAAAAAGAAGAAGAAAAATGATAGAACTGTGCAAACTTCTAGTGAACCTATTGCTGAACCACCTGATAATCCAAATGATATCTCTATGTCTGATGCTGAAACACAATCTGGTAATGAACATGAACCTAATGAAAATATTAATGATGATGATCATGATGATGCTCAACCTAGTAATGACAATGATGTAGAAATTGAGCCTGCTGTTGATCTTGATAACCCACAATCAAAGAATCAACGTTATGATAAAAGAGACTTTGTTGCTAGGAAACATGGTAAAGAAAGGGAACCTTGGGTTCAGAAACCCATGCCTTTTCCTCCAAAACCATCCAAGAAAAAGGATGATGAGGATGAGCGCTTTGCTGAAATGATTAGGCCTATCTTTTTGCGTATGCGTGATGTGCTCAAAACAAATCCTTATGCTAAATATATGAAGGATATCATTACTAATAAAAGAAAGATACTAAAAGCTGAGATTTCCACCATGCTTACTAATTATACTTTTAAGGGTGGAATACCAAAGAAACTTGGAGATCCCGGAGTGCCTACTATACCTTGCTCCATTAAAAGAAATTATATGAAAACTGCTTTATGTGATCTTGGAGCCGATGTTTGTGTTATGCCTCTCTCTTTATATCGTAGACTTGACTTGAATAAGCTGACACCTACCGAAATATCTTTGCAAATGGCTGATAAATCAACTGCTATACCTGTCGGTATCTGTGAGGATGTGCCTGTTGTGGTTGCAAACGTTACTATTTTAACGGACTTTGTTATTCTTGATATTCCCGAGGATGATAGTATGTCTATTATTCTTGGAAGGCCTTTTCTTAATACTGCAGGGGCTGTTATTGATTGCAACAAAGGCAATGTCACTTTTCATGTTAATGGTAATGAGCATACGGTACACTTTCCAAGGAAACAACCTCAAGTTCATAGTATCAACTCTATTGGAAAAATTCCATCGATTATAATTGGAGGTTTTGAGTTTCCTCTTCCTACTGTCAAAAAGAAATATGATATACTTATTATTGGGGATGTGCATATCCCCGTTGAGGTAACTTAGTGTTATTCGAAATTTCTCCGGTTTTATGATTATCAGAATGAGTTTGTTAACAAGACTTGATCAACCTTGTTAGTGGATTCTTTTTGATGAGCATGAGATGGATGAAACTAGAAGCACTATCTTCTGTACCTTCTCTTTATTTTCTGTTAATTAGAAGAAATAAAGTAAAAATAGTATTTTTCTGTCTGTTTCCTGACTTATCCGTGCAATATAAAAATATCCCGAAAATAAAAGTCCTCAGAATGCCATGCCAATTTAATATGATTTTTTCGGGAATATTTGAGGATTTACTGTGCAAAAATTACTGCGGGAGGAGCTGCCACCTGGCCACGAGGGTGGTGGGCGCGCCGCCCCCCTCTAGGGCGCACCCCCTGCCTCGTGGGCCCATGGTGGCCCTCCTCCCCTTATCTCAGCACCCATCTTCTACCTCTGTCTCGCACAAACCCGAAAAACCAACTCAAGCACGAGTTCCAGCCACTTTTGTTGTGATTTTCGATCTCCTTGCTCAAAGCACCTCTCGCAAAACTGCTTGGGGAGATTGTTCCTTGGTATGTGACTCCTCCATTGGTTCCATTAGTTTTTGTTCTAGTGCTTTATTCTTTGCAAATTTGTGCTGCATATGTGACCATGTCCTTGAGCTTACATGTCAAATTTATATGGTTCCAAGTAGTTCTAATGCTTGATATAGGCTCTAGGCACTTGTAGGAGTAGTTGCTATCAGTTTTATTGAAGTTGGTTCACCTTTGTTTGAAGTTACTAAAAATTTCAGAATTTTTCAGAGAAAAACATTATGCTTAGGAAGATGTTCCAAGGTGGTTCCTCTAAGAAGCAAGGACCCAAGATTGCTATGCGCGATGCTGACAAGGATCCATCAAGAGACGCTGCAATACGGCCTTGCGAATGGCCGTCGGAAAATTTTATGGACCTTGTGGGAATTAAAGAAGAATTCAAAGCATATTTGCGCCATGCCGGTCTTGAGGATTTTGAGGCTAACAAATGCCCCTAGTATCATGATCTCACAAATTCATTTGTGAGGAGGGTTGAGTATTCATCTTCGCTTAATTCTCCTTCAGTCATGTTTGATCTCTATGACAAATCTTATACCATGGACTTAGAGGATTTCACTTCTGCTTGCAAACTTCCATCATGGGGTAGTGTTAGGGATCCCCCTAAATCTGAATTTAGAAACTTTCTTGCTAGTATAACTGTGGGGGGATCTAGAGATATAACGTAGGCTACCATAGGGAGCATTCACTTTCCTGCTATACATTATTTTGCTCTCTTCATCGGTAGATGCGTAAATGCTAAGGATGAAGCATGTCACATGTGTGTCCCTGATCTTAGCATTCTTATGAGTGCTGTGTTAGGAGACCAATCTTATCATATGGGAGCCATTGTAGCTCGTACGTTGCATCATAATAGACATAATGGAGATTTCTTTGGAGGAATTTATGCAACCCGCTTAGCTCATTTTCTTGAGATAGACATTCGTGAGGGTGATAGGGAGTTGCCTCCTGCATATTTAGATTATAAATCTATGGCTTCGCACCAGTTTGTCGAGAGGCCTGAATCACCTCTCTTATATCGTTTAATTTTTGATAAACAACGTGTTTTCCGTATTACTCTCCCTGCTCCTGCCTTCTTTGATTCATAGACAAAAAGAAGATATGTTATTACTAGAGAGGAGGCAGAAGAGTACGAGAGGAGAGCAGAGGCAGCTCGACTCCACGCTGCAGCTCAGCAGGCGATAACCGCTGCACATCAGTATGATCCCAACTATTCTTCGTCGCAGTACGACCCCAGGCTATCCCTGGCAATAGACCAACTTAGGCCAAAAGCCTAAGCTTGGGGGAGTACGTATTTATCACCGACATTACATTTATGTTCACACACACTCATTGCTAGATGTCGGTGCTCATACTCTTTCACTGTAATATCCATGCTAGTTTAATTTCTTTTTTTGCTTTCTTCTTGTGTGTTTGTTAAACCTTAAGAAAAACCAAAAAAATTAGTTGTAGTTTATTTTTCTGCTGTAGTAGTAATAATTAAAGAAAACCCAAAAATATTTCCCCTTCTTCTTTTGCTTGTTGGGAGCTTTCCCGTGTAAATAGTTTTATTTCTTTTCTTTTCTTTGGGGGTCAGTAGGAGAAGACCATAATTAAATTGTTGAAGTGGCTCTTATATGCATTATTGTTGAATTAACCCAGAGCCCATATTGCCTTGTCTATTCCTGTTTATTGAATGCACGCAGATTCCAGCTTAGTCCAATGCACATGCACTCTTATTATTATTCACATCGTTCGGTCGTGCAAGTGAAAGGCAATTATGATGATATATGATGGACTGACTGAGATGAGAAAAGCTGGTATGAACTCGACCTCTTTTGTTTTTGTAAATATGATGAGTCCCTCGTTCTTGATTCAGCTTATTATGAATAAACTTGTTTGCAATGACAATTAGAGATCATAGTTGCTTGTGCCATGCTTGATTAGCTATGAGTTATAATGATTTACCTTTTGTGCCAACATGCTATTGAGATGATTATGATGTGGTATGATGGGGTGGTATCCTCCTTTGAATGATTTAAGTGACTTTACTTGGCACATGTTCACGCATGTAGTTGAAACAAATCAACATAGCCTTCACGATATTTATGTTCATGGTGGATTATATCCTACTCATGCTTGCATCCAATGTTTATTAATTTTAATGCATGTACATGGCTGTTGTCGCTCTCTAGTTGGTCGCTTCCCAGTCTTTTGCTAGCCTTCACCTGTACTAAGCGGGAATACTGCTTGTGCATCCAATCCCTTAAACCCCAAAGTTATTCCAAATGAGTCCACTATACCTTCCTATATGCGGTATCTACCTGCCGTTCCAAGTAAATTTGTATGTGCCAAACTCTAAACCTTCAAATAAACATTTTGTTTTGTATGCTCGAATAGCTCATGTATCAACCAAGGATGTCCTTATCTTCTGTGTTAGGCAGGTTATTCTCAAGAGGAGTGGACTCCGCTCCTCACTCACGAGAAAATGGCTGGTCACCGGGATGCCCAGTCCCATGCTTTATGCAAACTAACTCAAAATTAATTGCAAACAAAACTCCCCCTGGGACCTGATGTATGTTGGAGACACTTGTTGTTTCGATCAAGTCATGGATTGATGCTTGTTGGTGGAGGGGGAGTATAAACTTTACCATTCTGCTTGGGAACCGCCTATAATGTGTTTAGCATGGAAGATATCGCCATCTCTCAGTTGCTACGTTGACAATGAAAGTATACCGCTCAAAATACAATTTATCTCTATTGCAAAACCGAGCTCTGGCACCTCTACAAATCCTTACTTCCCTCTGCGAAGGGCCTATCCATTTACTTTTATGTTGAGTCATCACCCTCTTATTAAAAAGCACTAGCTGGAGAGCACAGCTGTCATTTGCATTCATCACTATTAATCTATGTTGGATGTGACTATTATTGGATCTCTTTTACCATGAATTACAATGTCTAGTCAGTCCTTGATCTTTAAAGGTGCTCTGCATTTATGTTTTGCAGTCTCAGAAAGGGCTAGCGATTATGCAATGAAAGGTGCTCTGCATTTATTATTATGACTTGCTAGTTGATTATGCTATTTATATGAGTAATTATGAGACATGAGAATTATTGCAAATGTGGTTAGTTATGATCTATGCTGAAAACTTGAATGCTGGCTTGACATAGTTACAACAACAAGAGCAAACCGAGTTTGTAAAAGTTTTTCTTTCTTTCAGTTTGTCAACTGAATTGCTTGAGGACAAGCAAGGGTTTAAGCTTGGGGGAGTTCATACGTCTCCGTCGTATCTACTTTTCCAAACACTTTTGCCCTTGTTTTGGACTCTAACATCTTAGAAAAAATAAAAAAATCCTCGCCAAAGATGAAGACCAGGGGGCCCACACCCTGTCCACGAGGGTGGGGGCCCCCCCTCTAGGGCGCGCCCCCTACCTCGTGGGCCCCCTGGATGCCCTCCGACGCCAACTCCAACTCTATATATTTGCTTTCGGAGAGAAAAAATCAGAGAGAAGAAATCATCGCGTTTTACGATACGGAGCCACCGCCAAGCCCTAAAACCTCTTGGGAGGGCTGATCTGGAGTCCGTTCGGGGCTCCGGAGAGGGGGATTCGTCGCCATCGTCATCATCAACCATCCTCCATCACAAATTTCATGATGCTCACCGCCGTGCGTGAGTAATTCCATCGTAGGCTTGCTGGACGATGATGGGTTGGATGAGATTTATCATGTAATCGAGTTAGTTTTGTTAGGGTTTGATCCCTAGTATCCACTATGTTCTGAGATTGATGTTGCTATGACTTTGCTATGCTTAATGCTTGTCACTAGGGCCCGAGTGCCATGATTTCAGATCCGAACCTATTATGTTTTCATGAATATATGTGAGTTCTTGATCCTATCTTGCAAGTCTATAGTCACCTACTATGTGTTATGATCCGGCACCCCTGAAGTGACAATAATCGGGACCACTCCTGGTGATGACCATAGTGTGAGGAGTTCATGTGTTCACTATGTGTAAATACTTTGTTCCGGTTCTCTATTAAAAGGAGGACTTAATATCCCTTAGTTTCTAATAGGACCCCGCTGCCACGGGAGGGTAGGACAAAAGATGTCATGCAAGTTCTTTTCCATAAGCACGTATGACTATATATGGAATACATGCCTACATTACATTGATGAATTGGAGCTAGTTCCGTGTCACCCTATGTTATGACTGTTACATGATGAACCGCATCCGGCATAATTATCCATCACTGATCTGGTGCCTACGAGTTGTCCACATACTGGTTCTCACTTATTTACTTTCCCTCTGCTACTGTTACAATCACTACAAAATACCAAAACCATTACTTTTGCTGTCTTTACTTTTATTGCCGCTACCACCACTATCATATTACTTTGCTACTAAACACTTTGCTGCAGATACTAAGTTTCCAGGTGTGGTTGAATTGACAACTCAGCTGCTAATACTTGAGAATATTCTTTGGCTCCCCTGGTGTCGAATCAATAAATTTGGGTTGAATACTCTACCCTCGAAAGCTATTGCGATCCCCTATACTTGTGGGTTATCAGTGGGCCAAGCATCCTAGCTACCTACGACATTATGTCATTATAGATATATCCAAGGGTGCTTTTGGGTTTGCGAGGCAGGTGCCACCAAAGTTGTGCATTGCTTATTTAAAGTTTTAAACATAACGCCCAATATTCCTACATATATTTGGCCACTTCCACGTGGTTCTTGACTTCTGGCCCCTCTCATCGATCTTCGACGACGCGCCCAACCATGGGCCCGTGTGGTCAAAGTTGTGCACTGGAATTTTGAACATCACAGCCCACCCTTTTCACTGATATATATTTGGGCCACATGCTGGTGTGGCTGTCATCTGACCCTCTCTAACGTTTTTTTGCTGCAAAGACTCTGATGACGCTCAATAGACACGGGTATAATGTCTTAACCGTGTGTGATGCAAGTGCGCTGTGAATCACGACGACTACGCAAGCGCAGGAAAAGGTGGAGGTACTACCTCAACCGTGTGCGATGCAAGTGTGCTGTAAAATCACCACAACTATGCAAGCGTGATGACCCACAAGTGTAGGGGGTCTATCATAGCTTTTCGATAAGTAAGAGTGTCGAACCCAACGAGGAGCAGAAGGAAATGATAAGAAGTTTTCAGTAAGGTATTCTCTGCAAGCACTGAAATTGTCGGTAACAGATACTTTTGTGATAAGGTATTTTGTAACGAGTAGCAAGCAACAAAAGTAAATAAGGTGCAGCAAGATGACCCAATCCTTTTTGTAGCAAAGGACAAGCCTGGACAAACTCTTATATGAAGGAAAGCGCTCTCGAGGACACATGGGAATTATCGCCAAGCTAGTTTTCATCACGTTTATATGATTCGTGTTCGGTACTTTGATAATTTGATATGTGGGTGGACCGGTGCTTGGGTACTTCCCTTACTTGGATAAGAATCCCACCTATGATTAACCCCTATTGCAAGCATCCGCAACTACAACAGAAGTATTAAGGTAAACCTAACCATAGCATGAAACATATGGAACCAAATCAGCCCCTTACGAAGCAACGCATAAACTAGGGTTTAAGCTTCTGTCACTCTAGCAATCCATCATCTACTTATTACTTCCCAATGCCTCCCTCTAGGCCCAAACAATGGTGAAGTGCCATGTAGTCAACATTCACATGACACCACTAGAGGGATGACAACATACATCTCGTCAAAATATCGAACGAATACCAAATTCACATGACTACATATAGCAAGACTTCTCCCATGCCCACGGGAAAAAACATAACTACTCACAAAGCATAGTCATGTTCATAATCAGAGGGGTATTAATATGCATAATGGATCTGAACATATGATCTTCCACCAAATAGACCAACTAGCATCAACTATAAGGAGTAATCAACACTACTAGCAACCCACAGGTACCAATATGAGGTTTGGATACAAAGATTGGATACAAGAGATGAACTAGGGTTTGAGATGAGATGGTGCTGGTGAAGATGTTGATGGAGATTGACCCCCTCCCGATGAGAGGATTGTTGGTGATGATTTCCCCCTCCTGGAGGGAAGTTTCCCCGGCAGAACAGCTCTGCTGGAGCCCTAGATTGGTTCCGCCTTGTGGCGGTGGAGTTTCTTCCCCAAAGCTTGCTTATTATTTTTTTCTCAGACAAAAGACCTCATATATCAGAAGATGGGCATCGGAGGGCCACCAGGGAGCCTACGAGGCAGGGGGCGCGCGAGGGGGGTAGGGTGCGCCCCCCACCCTCGTGGCCAGGGTGTGGGCCCCCTCTAGAACTTCTTTCGCCCAATATTTTTTATATATTCTGGAAATAACTTCCGTGAAGTTTCAGGACTTTGGGAGCTGTGCAGAATAGGTCTCTAATATTAGCTCCTTTTCCAGCCCAGAATCCCTGCTGCTGGCATTCTCCCTCTTCATATAAACCTTGTAAAATAAGAGAGAATGGGCATAAGTATTGTGACATAATGTGTAATAACATCCCATAATGCAATAAATATCGATATAAAAGCATGATGCAAAATGGACGTATCAACTCCCCTAAGCTTAGACCTCGCTTGTCCTCAAGCGAAAGCCGAAATCAAAAAATATGTCCACATGTTTGGAGATCGAGGTGTCGATAAAATAAAATACGGACATGAGGGCATCATGATCATTTTTAGAGCAGCAACATATATATATATCATATGATCTCTTATGCTAAAGTAACAATTTAATCACAATTTCAAGTATGAATCATAAACTTCATTGAGAACCAACAAACTCTAATCTCAGTCATTGAGGCAATTGCAATTTATCATAACATAGGAAAGAGTCAATATAAGAGCTTTTCATCAAGCCCGCATACTCAACTATCATTTAGTCTTTCACAATTCCTAACACTCACGCAATATTTATGGGTATGAAGTTTTAATCGGACACGGGAAAAGATAGGGGCTTATAGTTTTGCCTCCCAACGTCTTACCTCAAGGGTAATGTCAACAATAATAGTTCATGAAAACTCATATCCAATTAGCTATATATATCAGAATCTTTCCAACACATTGTGCTTGCCAAAGGATAAAATGTAAAAGGGAAAGGTGAATATCACCATGAGTCTTTGCCTGAAGTATAAGACAAGAATAAAAGATAGACCCTTCGCAGAGGGAAGCAGAGGTTGTCAAGCGCTTTTATAGTTGGATGCACGAAATCTTAATGCAAAAGAACATCACTTTATATTGCCACTTGTGATATGGACCTTTATTATGTAGTCTGTCGCTTTTATTTCTTCCATATCACAAGATCGTATAAAGCTTATTTTCTCTACACTAATAAGTCATACATATTTAGAGAGCAATTATTCTTCCTTCCACCGATGACAACTTACTTGAAGGATCTTACTCAATCCATAGGTAGATATGGTGGACTCTCATGGCAAAACTTGGTTTAGGGATATTTGGACGCACAAGTAGTATCTCTACTTGGTGCAAATAAATTGGCTAGCATGAGAGGGAAACGCAAGCTCCACATGTTGGATGATCCATGACAATATAATTTATCTCAGATGTAAGAAAACATAACCCATTACGTTGTCTTCCTTGTCCAACGTCAACTATTTAGCATGTCATATTTTAATGAGTGCTCACAATCATAAAAGATGTCCAAGATAGTATATTTATATGTGAACCTCTCTTCTTTATTACTTCCTATTAATTGCAACAATGACCAAAACTATGTTTGTCAACTCTCAACAACTTTTATTCATCATACTCTTTATATGTGATCTCATTACTCTCCATAAGATCCATACGATCTCTTTATTTCTTTTTATTTCTTCTCTTTTATTTTATTCCCTCAAGATCATAGCAAAATAATCAAGCCCTTGACTCAACACTAATCTTTATTATGTATAGCTCACAGACTCGATTTCATAAGAAGATCATAAAGAAAAACTCACAACTAGATCATACTAAAACTTTATTCTACTAGATCAAGATATTATCAAACAGATCGAACTAGGAAAAACAGTAAAGATAAAAGTGATGGTGATACGATACCGGGGCACTCCCCCAAGCTTGGCAGTTGCCAAGGGGAGTGCCCATACCCGATGTGATTATATCTCTTTTGCCGGTGAAGGAGATGGGGTTGTTGATGATGTAGGCTTGTCGTCCCTCTTCCAAGGCATAGGCTCGTCATCATAGAAGGATGATCGAGTTTTGATTTTATAGGTCATAGATCTAGGCTTGGAGGTGCTCGATTTTCTCAAGAAGCTTGAAGATGGCCTCCCCAATGTCCTTGGCGTCCAGTTTGTGGTTGTTGGTGAACTCTGTGATCATTATGTGATTTGAGTCGAGTCCACGCTCCACCATCTCCTGACACTTGAAAACTTGTTGCTCCATTGCCTCGAGCCTTGTCTCCATGCTTCTGGTCCTCCTTGGTCCCTCCACATCACGGATGTGCAACAACCCCTCACGCATCTCAATGGTTTGTGGGTGTTGCAGCACCTCCGCGAGGTAGGGGTTGATGACCTTCTGGAAGAACTTGTCCTTGGGGGCACTTGAAGACGACATGGCGACCTAGATCTGTCAGAAAAACAGCTCGAAACAAAGACAAGAGATATTTGCGTGATACGGTGGTCAAAACCTTCAGGAGATTATATAGCGAATTTTTACCGACGAAAAGAAGTATCGTGCAAGAAAAAGGAGTCCGAAGAGCACACAAGGTGCCCACGAGGCAGGGGGCGTGCCCAGGGGGTAGGGCGCGCCCTCCACCCTCGTGGAAGCCCCGTGTCCTTTCCGGTCTACTTCTTATTTTCCTTATTTTTATATATTCAAAAATGGAGAAATATTGCCATTAGAACTGTTTTGGAGTCAGTTTACTTACCGTACCACGTACCTATTCCTTTTCGGAGTTTGAAACGTTCTGGAAAGTGTCCCTTATGTATTCCTCCGGGGTTACGGTTTCAATAACATTAGTTTCAACATTTATGGGATTACCTAAGATATAATGTTTGATTCTTTGACCGTTCACCACCTTCGGATTTGTGCCTTCGAAGTTGTTGATTTTTATGGAACCAGAATGATAGACCTCCTCGATAACGTAAGGACCTTCCCATTTAGAGAGAAGTTTGCCTGCAAAAAATCTTAAACAGGAGTTGTATAGCAATACATAATCACCTACATTAAACTCACGTTTTGTATCCTTTTATCATGCCATCTTTTAACTTTTTCTTTAAACAGCTTGGCATTTTCATAAGCCTGGGTTCTCCATTCATCAAGTGAGCTAATGTCAAATAACCTCTTCTCACTGGCAAGTTTGAAGTCATAGTTGAGCTCTTTAATTGCCCAATATGCCTTATGTTCTAATTCGAGAGGTAAGTGACATGCTTTTCCATAAACCATTTTATACGGAGACATACCCATAGGACTTTTATATGCAGTTCTATAAGCCCATAATGCATCATCAAGTTTCTTGGACCAATTCTTTCTAGATCTATTGACAGTCTTTTGCAAAATTAATTTAAGCTCTCTATTGCTAAGTTCTACTTGACCACTAGACTGTGGATGATATGGAGATGCAATTCTATGATTAACATCATACTTAGCAAGCATTTTACGAAAGGCACCATGAATAAAATGTGAACCACCATCAGTCATTAAATATCTAGGGACTCCAAACCTCGGAAAAATAACTTCTTTAAGCATCTTAATAGAGGTGTTATGATCAACACTACTAGTTGGAATAGCTTCTACCCACTTAGTAACGTAATCAACAGCAACTAAAATATGTGTATAACCGTTAGAGGAAGGAAAAGGTCCCATATAATCAAAGCCCCAAACATCAAATGGTTCGATAACAAGTCAATAATTCATAGGCATTTCTTGACATCTACTAATATTACCAATTCTTTGACATTCATCACAAGATAAGACAAACTTACGGGCATCCTTGAAGAGAGTAGGCCAATAAAAACCGGAATGCAATACCTTGTGTGCAGTTCTATCTCCAGCCTAGTGTCCTCCATAAGCCTCGGAGTGACACTTGCGTAAGATCTGTTCCTATTCATGCTCAGGTACACAACATCTAATAACACCATGTAGTCCTTTATAAAGATGTGGGTCATCCAAAAAGTAATGTCTTAAATCATAGAAGAACTTTTCCTTCTGTTGGTATGTGAAACTAGGTGGTATAAATTTAGCAACAATGTAATTAGCATAATCATCATACCATGGAGCAGTAAGAGAAGCATTTATGACATTTTTTTAGAACATAGACGTCAGGGACGTCCGGCTTTAAATTAATAAAGCCCACAACATAGGCAGCGTATGACAACCACATGACCAACACACGGTACCAAACAAAAGACGAGCAGGTCTAGGAAACTGCATGTCCTCAGGAACAAACGTAACTACTCACAAAGCATATTCATGTTCATGATCAGAGGGGTATTAATATGCATAATGGATCTGAACATATGATCTTCCACCAAATAAACCAACTAGAATCAACTACAAGGAGTAATCAACACTACTAGCAACCCACAGGTACCAATCTGAGGTTTGGATACAAAGATTGGATACAAGAGATGAACTAGGGTTTGAGATGAGATGGTGCTGGTGAAGATGTTGATGGAGATTGACCCCCTCCCAATGAGAGGGTCATTGGTGATGAAGATGGTGATGATTTCCCCCTCCCGGAGGGAAGTTTCCCCAGTAGAACAGCTCTGCCGGAGCCCTAGATTGGTTCCGCCAAGGTTCCGCCTCGTGGCAGCGGAGTTTCTTCCCCAAAGCTTGCTTATTATTTTTTTCTAGGACAAAAGACCTCATATATCAAAAGTTGGGCATCATAGGGCCACCAGGGAGCCCACGAGGTAGGGAGGCGCGCCCAGGGGGTAGGGCGCGCCCCCACCCTTGTGGCCAGGGTCTGGGCCCCCTCTGGAACTTCTTTCGCCCAATATTTTTTATATATTCTGGAAATAACTTCCGTGAAGTTTCAGGACTTTTGGAGCTGTGCAGAATAGGTCTCTAATATTTGCTTTTTTTCCAGCCCAGAATCCCAGCTGCCGACATTCTCCCTCTTCATATAAACCTTGTAAAATAAGAGAGAATAGGCATAAGTATTGTGACATAATGTGTAATAACAGCCCATAATGCAATAAATATCGATATAAAAGCATGATGCAAAATGGACGTATCAAAGCGCGAGCAAAGGGTGGAGGTACTGCCTTAACTGTGTGCGATGCAAGTGCGCTGTAAAATCACCACCTGCGTAAGCTAAAGGCGGGTAAGTTTATATAGAAATTTGGATGAACCGTGTGCGATAGACCAGCTAGCGAGAAATATAAAAACAAACTACCCGCCTTGAGTGTTGCAAAAATTGGTAGTTCCGCCACTTTTCCTTATTATCATACACGCATATTCTTATTGGACCATGCGCGATCTTGGGCACTCCCGCCCCGCATCAATTCCTCATCCACCACCATGTCCACCCACCATTACTAAAATTTTCAGTAGCCACGACGTATCCTCAAACACCACCTCCTCCATAGTCCCCCCACCCGGCCCCCTCCCCCTTGAACCCTAGCTCATGGGCGCCGCCGCCAACCCCTGCCGGTCTGCCCATTCTTCCTAGCTTAGATAATAAAGTTCAGGTTACCCAGTGATTCCCATACCATCGCCCCACTCCCCCTGAGTTTTTAGATGAGGCATGTGGTGTCCCTCTTCACCAGATCTACATCCCCTGCTCCAGAATGTCGCAGCCTAAGCTCGACCACGTATCCCGGGGAGCCCGATAAGCATTCAGCCAAGAAGAGGTTTATCATGGCCTCTCCGGCAGATGTTGGCGAGGTGGCCGCCGTTCGCCCTGACCTATTGATCCCGGAGCAACACATCACCGTGGAAGCCGCCGAAGACGTTGACTATGTTGCCATGCCGAAGGCTTCATGTCAGTGAGCTAGCGTATTACTGTATCTCGGGAAAGCTGGCTACGACATCAAGCTCGTCGAGAGCGACAGCTTAACGCGGGCCATGTCACAGGTTAAGTGGTCCATCCCCAGCCCCTTTGGTTCAACCTCCGCCAATCTCTTCGATGGCCCTGCCGCTGATCTCCTGCGCCAAGTGGTAAAGGATTTGTGATCCTTATAAACCATCGAGCCCATTTTTTCATTTCTGAAGCACACGTTCTACAACGGCGGCTTGGGATCCTCAATTGCCGAGTCAGATCTCATGACCATGACCAGGAGGAGGGCACCCACAAAGGTTCTTCCAAGGTGAAACAACCCATCTATGACATCAGAGAGCGCACCATGGGTCTATGCTCTTCCAACTGGAAGGATCCCGTCCATGAAATGTGAGGCAACATCCTATCATCAAATCTTACCTTTTCTAGCTTGACAACCTGTACCCTTTTTTGTAGTAGCATTTGTCGTGCGGTGCTTTAGCTGTGCAGTGTTTAATTATTTCTGTTATGCAAAAATGAATTGTTAAACAGGGCTATGTGATGTTTAAGTATGAATTGTCCACCTTAGTTTCACAAATGGCTATATTTCATTGTTTATAGTAAGTAGATGCCTTGTTTATCTGTATTTGGTTGTTAGGTTGGTTGCAGTGAACATTTTTCTAGTTATCGAGTAGATGCCTTGTTTATATGTATTTGGTTTTTAGTTTGGTTGAAGTGAGCATTTGTCCAGTTATCAAGCAGATGTCTTGTTTATCTGTATTTGGTTGTTAGGTTGCTTTTTTAGCATTTGTCCAGTTTTCAAGCAGATGCCTTGTTTATCTGTATTTGCTTGTTAGGTTGGTTGCAGTGAGCATTTGTCCAGTTTTCAAGCATATGCCTTGTTCATCTGTATTTGCTTGTTAGGATGGTTGCAATGAGCATTTGTTTATCTTTAAGCATATGACATGTTTATCTATATTTGCTTGTTAGGTTGGTTGCAGTGAGACTATCCAGTTTTGAATTGCTATATTTGGTTGTTATACTGATCATTTATTCCTTGTTTATTTTAGTCATTGACAATGTGTTGTTCATTATGTGCAAGTCGGAACTGTGCCGCTCGACTGCATCAATACCAGTTTGAACAGCTATATTTGGTTCCAGTTATGTAGTTAACACATGCCCTTTATTTCAGTTTTACACATTTATCCAGTGTGATTTTTAAGCATTACCTACATTCTATTCATTTTCAATAATACCAGTTTGAATTGCAATATTTGATGGCTCTTAAGCCTGCTATCGGTAACATTGCCTTCCATTTTATATCTGCTTTAACAGCATGCTGAAACCAACATAGTCAAGCTATCATTTGGAGATGATGTTGTTTACCATTGCTATATTTGTTTGATGTTAAGGTTGTTGTACTTATCATGCTTTTCCATTACTTATGCAGGACAACAACGAGAGTGGCCACCATTTTCCGCCGAGGTTAGCTTCGTTCCATAATGTAGTGCATATAGATCCAGGCATGGACACTTGTTACCTTCTAATATTGACTTGTTGCTTGTAGGTACATATGCCCTTGGCAAGGATCCACGCATTGACCCTTTTTGCGTATGGGGCAATGAGATATTCATGAACAAGAATCAAGTGAGGAAACTGATAAGGATTATTAGCAAAAATATATGAATGGTGGCAAGCAAATTATTTTTTTATACTCTATCCAACACAACAGTGAGCTGTAGGATGGTAACTACAAACTCTGCAGCCTTCTCTTTTTACTTCCCATAATGAGTTGTTAGACAACAATGTATGAATCTTTTTCATTTGTAGTGGTTCCCGAAGCAGTTCACTCAAGATTACCTCGCAAAGTACATGATTGGTGGACACGCAATGAAGGTTAAAGTATTTCATCTAGACTACAATGAGCATCAAGAAGTTGTAATGAAGATAGTGAAGGATGGACGGGCAGCCATCACAAGGGGTTGGCCTAGAGTCGTGTGCGCATTACGCATGGAGGAGGGCACAATATGGGCATTCCGCTTCACCTTCTCCAGCAACCAGAATGTCTTTCACCTCTCTCTTTACAGTCTCTAGTACAACTGTGGTTCGTCATTCTTTACTTGGTGCTTTTGTAGTTCTTTAGTATATGTACCTATGCATCGAAATATGCATTCGTGGTTGAACCTATATTTGTAATAAACATGGTTGGATATGAAATAAGTGATTGCCTACTTTCAAATTCAAAACATGTGATTTTAAAATTAGGGATTACACTGCACACGGTTTGCGAAAGCGAAATGTCTGTGATAGACGTGGAGATCAGACATGTTTCTAGGATCCACTACGTGTGCGATCCATCTCCAGTGCACACACAATCAACCAATAAAAAATGTGTGCGATTAACAACAACATCGCACAAAGTTCTTTCTTATTAAATGTTTGCGATAGTCACCTTATTACACACGCTTCGAAATTATGGACTGTTAGTGATGTTGTGCGCATCGCAAACGTTTGGGAATAGAAGAACGCATGCTATGGACATACTAACGGAAACGCATTCCCTAGATTGACTAAATGAAATGTACATACGAATGGAAACGTTTAGCGGGGACTGACTATGTGGGATGTACTTACGACCGAAAGCGATTTCGCGTGTATAATTGTACTTTTTAGCACTACTGTATGTATAACCGTATTTGAGTGCTCGCCAGTCACACACGACCTCATTTCGCCGAACGTGTGTGCCAGGAGGGCATATCCCCGACGGTTTCTGGGTCATGTGGGAAGGACCCCCCTATCGCAGTCACTCACTTGGCGATGGTTCCGAACACTGTCACGGAAAGGGGTTAAAAACCATTTGTATAGCACCGACGCGTACTAGTGACTAGACTGCCTGAACTGCTACGTCGGGGCTCTACTACTACACGTGCCGCTACTTGCTCGGGCACGGCTCATCATTGAAGAGAGACCAATCGACCAGTATGTACGTACACATTCGCGACCAGATAGAAAACGATATGTATGCTTTGACCGCGTGGGTCCCAGCTGTCAGGGAGGATAAGGACGCACTTCCTTGCGTGCAAAGATATAGCCGGTGGGTCCCAGCTGTCAATGGGAAGAATCATTTTTTTGCCCATAATATGGATGCACTTCCTTGCATGCAAAGATGTAGCTGGTGGGTCCATCTGTCAGCCTCCCCGCGTAGAGATGCTCTTCCGATGGATGTCGTTCATTGACCACGTTGACCATGCCGTGCGGACAACACCCAGGCGGTGGAAGACGATGAGGCCTAGGAAGGGAATGACGTGGAACCAGGGAAGACAAGGCAGGTGGATGCCCACGCGGAGGGGAGTACGAGGGTTCGCTGGTTCGGCCTCCGTCGCCGGAGAATAACAGGATGTGTTGGTGAGTAGAGGAATGGCCTGGACGACGATGGGACTAGGGTGGGCCAATGAATCCTGCACGGCAGCATAGCCGGCCATGGGAGGCGGTAGAAGGCGGTACCGCCGACGATGGTTTGGGTGGCTGAAACAAGAATATCCGAGATTGAAGAAGAAGCACCACATCAGTTGCATGGACATCCAACGGCCACTGCTGCTAGAACCGTGTGTTGACTATAAGTTGACAAAGCCTTGCGTACGCGTCAACTTAGTAGGCCCACAAGTGTGTGGCAGAGAACATATAGCCCATTTGAGATTTGTAAGAATGTAAAACCCATTTTTGAATTCTAATGGAATTTACTACAACCCATTTACAATTTCTTAAAATTACATCCCATTTTCTAGCTAGGACAACGACTAATAATTTCAACCAACCGCTCAAAACAGAATTCAATAAAATTTCCCACATTTTGATGGGATCCAAAATATTTTTATCCCAAAATTTCTAGTCCGCTTAAATATAATTTCAAAATAAATTTGTATTACGTAAAAAGCCAACAAAATATTGCGGCGCAACAAGTAATGAAATTAAAATTTTCAAAATCCAAAATAATATTTTTAACTAATTACATGTTTGGTGCATTTTTTAGAGCTACAACCCAGTTTTTATAATTACATACCATTTATTATTTCCTAAAGCCCATTTATTGTTAAGCCTAATGCATCCCTCCTAGGAAAGATTTGCAGCCTAGCGGGATGGAGAATAACAAGTTGACCTGGATGGGTATTCCTCAAAAAAAGTATAGCTGGGCTAGCCATTTTTAGCTTAAAAAAATTAATATCTGGGCTGGATATTTGGTCAACATAAAATAATAGCCTGGGCTAAACGGTCCACAGCCCGCCTAGTTGATACCCTGCTCATCTGAACGACAACAAAAACATCGCTCCAGAAAAACTCTACTCACACCTCAAAAACAAAAATACTGCTTGAGCTGTTGGGTCCCAGCTGTCGGTCTCTCCTTGTGCAATTCTCTCATTTTATTGACTATATAGGTTGACAATGGTGCGGGACCGTGATGTCCGGAAACCAAGAGGAAGTAAAAAAAAGTTGTATATAATAAGGAGGCACTTGCATACGTGCGGCTATGGCCCTGGTGGGTCCCCACTGTCATCCTCTCCAATTAAAGTCATCTCCTGATTCCTCATGTTCGTTGACCATGTTAACAACGCGAGACGGCGGCACCACGGCAAGCGCAACAACTAGAAGGATGACGGAGAGGGCCTGGTGGGCCCTACAAATGGTCTGATACAGCGCCCACTGCTCATTCAGGAAGTCAGGATCATAGGGCCACATGTCCGCGATGGTATTGTCGTTCGCTTGTTCGCCAGCAATTCATCCTTCCGTGAGTCGGTGTTCGTTGAGGATATGGAGGTTGCAGCACAGGTCCACATGCGCTGGTAGCTCTTCCGCCATTGGGGCGTCGAAGTGCGGCCGCACCTGCTCTATGGTGAACACGACATGAACCGGCCTGGGCGGTGGCGTTGGCTCGTGGTCGGAAGCCACGTCCATCGTCTGATTGTTGTCGCTCAGCTCGTCGATTGCTCTGTGTTCAAACGACACAAGTGTTGTCCATCCATCTGTCTGTCACCCACATTAATGATACGCGGTTGCTGATGCGGCTACTCCGGCACCACCCGTTCGTCCCTCTGCCGCCCACCATTCCTATATAAACTGTTGCGCCGGCCATAGCCGTAGTCATCCGCCTCTGTTCCCTTTCTCCTGTCAACACCACTCCCACCATGGCTTCCCCGTGCTCCAGCACTCTTTGGGATGGGCGGATGACAGACCAGAAGGAGATGGCAGCAATTGCTGCCGACTGGCTGGCCAGCAGGCAGCCGGAGGACGACTATGTCCCAATGGAGAACATAGTAGCCGATGATCCGGCGCGAACCCCCTCCTACGCGCCATCCTCGCCGGTGCATTACACCATGACCATCGGCGAGGCCCGTGCCCAATACATGGA
This sequence comes from Triticum urartu, assembly GCF_003073215.2. NCBI lineage: Eukaryota > Viridiplantae > Streptophyta > Magnoliopsida > Poales > Poaceae > Triticum > Triticum urartu. The sequence continues at coordinate 307,340,548 of NC_053026.1, forward strand.
CACGGTGAGGCAAAAGCGTGAGGAGCAGTTCCGGGAGGCACAGGCTGATGCCGCCTACAACCACCCTCCAGGAGCACCTATAGGCGGAGGAGCAGATCGCCACGGAGCGGGCGGAACAGGAGGCACTGCTCGAGTCGTACCACTCTGCCCGCGAGAGCCGCCTCGCACGCTGGCGATACCGCATGTGAGTGGCGGAGGTTGCGGCCGCCTACAAAGAGGGCGATGAAGAGGGCGAGGCGCTATTTGGCGAGGCCGACGGCGAGGCGGAGGACAATGTCGGCTCCGTCGAGGCCCCGCTCCGCCGGCACCGAGGCGGAGGACTTCACCGGCTTCGGCGAGGCCCTGCTCCGCCGAGGCCCCGTCCCGCCAACAACGAGGCAGAGGACATTGCCCACTCCGCCGAGGCCCCGCCTCGCCGGCACCGAGATGGAGGACTTCACTGGCTTCAGCGAGGCCCTGCTCTGCCGAGGCCCCGCCCCGCCATGGTCTTGTTGCATCGAAATGGAAGCCTTTGCCAGATTCCTTGGGAACCCACACCTGCCCTTGCCTCCTTAGCACCAAAGAGGAAACTGCCTCCTCTGCGCCCGCTGGCGCCCACCTACCTCGGTCGTCATGGCTTGTGTCATGGCAGCCTCGTGAGGCTGGGTACCTGCATAGGGATCCCCGCTCCTCGGGAGTCCGTTCCCTCCGGATGTCTTGGAGTCGTCCGCCTTGTGAAGCTTGGGGGCCCTCACGAGGGTCTTGTCTTGGCGGTCTTGTAGATGGGCCATACCAAGCTGTTGGAGGAGCCACGCCATGGGCTGCAGGCAGGCAAGTCTGGGTACCCTGGTTCCTAGAACACCGACAGTAGCCCCCATGCCCAAGGCGCGCTCGGGCTTGGCTTCGAGGCGAAGCCAAAGGGCAAGGGCGAAGCGCCATGGGCTCCAATCTCCTGCGAACCAGGCTGACTCGTGGCACTTGACGGGACGTGGGCGTATCCACTTCCCATGTCGTCGTGGCAACTGTCCAGGCTGACAAAAGACTGGCGCCCGCTACCGTGCTATCATTGCTTCCTCTGCGCGTTGCTCTAGATCCCCTTTCTACCAGCCGAGAGCATCTCCAGATCTGGTCGCATTCTTCTCGCTTCCTACTCCTTCCCTGTTGCCAAGGCCGCACGAGTGGTGTCCGAGAGGGAGAATACCGCTGCGCAGGCTGCAAGCCCCTCCTCCTCTTTTGCGTCAGCCCTCGACGTGTCCTCCAACACCGAGGCGAAGCATCTCGCCGCCATGCTCCCGCAGACGGTGAGCGACGACAATGAGTGGAAATAAACCATCCTCCTTGTCGGCTCCACTGAGCGGGAGACCCTATCATGGACGGTTTATCCCTTCTTCCTCCACAGCATCCTCGCGCGGCTCATCCTGACTTTCTTCCAGTTCTGTGATTCTGTCCTCAACCACTACCAGATCCAAGCTCTTCACCTTCAGCCCGTCTCCATCCTCCTCATGTCCATCTTTGCCTTCTATTGCAGGGCTTTTATGGGCGTGAAGCCCTTCGCGCTGCTACTTCGCCACTTCTTCTCTCTGCGGCTGCACGACCAACGTAGTGCTCCAACTGCGTGTCCTTTGCCGCGGTCCACAAGAGCAATGTCCTCATGTGGGCCGGGAAGAAGGTGGAAGGCTTCCAGAACTGCTGGGTCTTCCTAGACACTAAAGACCTCAACGGGCGACTAGAGCTGCCGACCAGGCTGCCGGAGAAGCTTGATAGGTGGGGTCATGAGAAGCTCTCTGACCCCCGGGCCGAACCCATCCTGAGGAACATGATCTCAGACATGGAAGCCCGGGTGTTGATGGGAGGCATGCTTTTGAAGGAGTTTTTGACGCTGCGGCTGGCGCCCCTTCAATCGTACACGCGCCCCATGTGGGAGCTCCACGGCGTGTCGGATGACATAAAGATGCGCTCTGAGGGCCTGTTAGTCGAGGAGCTGGACAAGGCCATGAATGTCCTGCTCGGCAGCGACCCTGGGGACCTGTCGGAGGCCTACGTCCTGATGTACCGCTGCGACGACCAGGTGGACTTGGTTGCCTCCATGCCGGCCTTTAACGAGCCAGGGCTCGTGCCGCCCGAGCGCCCTAGCTCCCCGATGCAGGTGTCCTCCGGTGACTGCGCCAACAAAGAGGGCGAAGGGGACTCGGAGGCGACCGAGAACGATGTGGCGGAGATGTCTCCCCCATCACAAATCGAGCTCCCGGCTTCGCAAACAACGATGATGCCGACGAGCCCTCGATCGTGGAATCCCCACGGCCTGCCGGTGTTGTTATGAGGTCCAGGGCCACTCTTCGGGCCCTGCGGAGGTCAGGTCAGGCGACCCTGAAGAAGAGCGGGACAGCACCCCCACCCTCAGGGCGACGCCTCTGCCTCGCGAAGCGGTGGCGCCGCACTGAGGCCGGCCGAAGAGGGTCCTGCCAACTCCCCAAGCGCGACAAAGGTCACGCCCAGGAAGAGCAGAGGTGCCCTAGCCCCGACCAGGAAGGAGAAGATGGCGTACATCGACCCCGATGAGTAAGTACCTTACCTTGTTTTTGTTTGGCACACACTAGCACCGTGCCCACAGCGCTCCACTCCTGATGACCGGGATGGGCATCGTGGTGAAGAAGAAGAAGGAAGGAGCCGGGACTCCGGAAGCACCACCTCTTGTTGCAGCTGTAGCGACTCCGGCATAGGCGGAAGAGGCCACCTCTCATCCTCTCGCTATGGAGCAGCCCCCTAGGACGTGGTGATGCAGCCTCGGAGGAGCCTGCCCTCCCGGGCTGGCAGGACACGAAACCGTCCATCCCCGTCATGTCCGAGGGCGGATCGAAGCCTCCGGTGCTCCAAGTTATCCTCTATACTGCCTCCTTTGCGATGACGCCAGTCGACGTGCTGGTGTCGCCTCCTCCCCAGGCCCTTGTGCTAGCGAACTGCGGCCCCCTCATCAGGCCAGGCGCCCTGGACAAAGCCTACGCCACGCTCGAGCAGCTCCAAGCTGACCTCCAAGATGTCGACCGGTGCCTCATGAGGGAGCACCTTGAGCTTATCTCAGGGTTGCTCCAGGCCGACAAGTCTGCCCAGATGGCCTAGGGTCGAGCCAAGGCCGCCACTGCCGAAGGTAGGAAGGAGGCCACCAAAGGAAGGAGGCTCGTGACGCAGCGTTAGCCAATGCTGCATCCGCAGAGGAGCGTGGCTCTGAGGTGGAGGCCAAGCTGAAGGCCCTTCCGGAGGAGCAGACCTCGTTCGCCCAACAGGTTTAGCAACGGGAGGAGGACCAGAGGGCCCGTGAAGCGAAGTTCGCCGATCGCGACGCCAAGATGGCATAGGTGACCACCGACCAAGCCGCGGAGCGGGACCGCCTGGCCAAGCTAAAGGAGGAGGTGGACAAGGCCCAAGCATCGCACGTCTAGCACATCTCCGAGGCAACAGCCTGGCTAGAGGCCAGGGAGAAGGTGCTTGTCGCCGCCTTGAAGAAAGAAGCCGTAGGACGTGAGGCCTTCCTCTCCCTTGAGCTCGAATCTCACGAGGCACTGTGCTCCATCCACAGGGGAGGGTACGAAGAGCCGCTGGCGACCCCCGAAGATGGCCTTGCAGGGCTCTTCCCCAAGCTTGCCAAAGCGCTTAAGGGTGCCACCACTGAAGTGGACTCCTTCTTGGAGGAGGAGTGATGCTCGCTCTTCACCACGGCTCAGGGGTCCCCCTTGACGTATGAACAACCCTCATGAAGGAAACGCGAGCAGTGTCTAAGCTAATCCGGAGTCCTCCATACCTTTCCTTGTCAGCTTTTTCCTGGGGGATGCGAGAAGACGAGGTACCGGACCAGGTAGGGTGGCGTGTGCCAGGCCTGGCCTGAGCACAGCCCCTGTGTCCAGCCCCCTCGCGCGTACATCCCATGGGGAAAGCTGCACAATAAGATCGTACTAAGGGCCGATTAGGACATCCTGAGGTTGGTGCGGCCGCTAGGGCGCCCTTTGTAGTTCATCCACCAGCGTGGAGCATGGTGCTTCCACTTGGTGTTGTCGGCGTTCTGGGAATGGGGGTCCCCAGAATTGCCTGCCTGCGGCGTGGCTCAAAGGGGGGCCCAACACGGCCCATCTTCACCGACACAAACTCAAGACCCTCGCGAGGGGCCAAGCCTCTCGGGGCGGACGACATGGAGCTTCCTCAGGCACGGCCTCGTCAGGCTGGCTCATGAGGAGGCGGAGAGATCAAGGCGGGGTACCTCGCGAGGTGCCCGTGACGCAAGCCATGACGACTCAGGGCGCCAGGCGGGTGCCAGCCCGCGCAGCGTCCTCCTTTCCTCTTTGGTGCAAAGGGGGCAAGCGCAGCCGCAGAGTACCGAGGCATTAGGCAAAGGTTGCCATTTCGGTGCAACGAGACCAAGACCAGGAGGACTACGAGACGGAGGTCACCGTGGAGCCCAAGACGGCGTCATCACCAGAGCTTTGCGCAGGCGGAGACTACTTTTGTCAGGATAGTTGATACTTGCTGTCCCCATTCAAATTAGCCCGCCATTGTTGGCTCCCTTCCCGCTCAATATTTGGGAAGAGGACCAGGGCCACTATAAATAGGACCGGCCACCCACGTAGCAAAGGGGTCGGCTCAGTCTCCTCCAAGGGCTCGACAAGTAGAGAGGTGGTAAGAGAGAGAGAGAGAGATAGAGAAAGGTGGCTGAACTCCTCCCCGCAGTTCATCGCCCCAGCCAAGAACAGACCCTCGTGAGGCTGTTCTTCCTTGTACTGTTCATCATCATCAGCCCAAGAGGCAATCCACCACACCACACACTGGGGTAGGGTATTACACCACAACGGTGGCCCGAACTAGTATAAACCCTGTGTCCCTTGTGTTGTTCTTTTCATAGCTTTGATCCTAGCGTGGCAGGGGGGGTGCAGGAAGGTAGGAGGCGAAATCTCCGTGTGCACCCCAGTGTTCGAACCTCAAGGGTCTACCGGAACCCGAAATCCGACATTTGGCGCGCCAGGTAGGGGTGCACCGGAATTCGTCTTCCACCGCTCCGCTCTCCTCTGACCATCACGCTCATGTCTGATGCACGTCGGGCCCGCGTGGAGCGTCGGGCCGCCCTCGCTTCCCGCGTCGCCCAGACAGCCCCTATCGGCGGGCGTCCTCGCCGTTCCCCGTCACCTGCCGTCAACGCCGCCACCGGCCCGGCGGGGGACGAGCATCAAGCATCGTCTCAGCATCCATCCGTGCGCCAAGACGGCCGCACCGCGACTCCCTCACTCACCCCGGCTGGATCTTCGTCCCGCGCGCTTCACGCGCCCGTGGAGGCTCGGGCTGCACTCATCGCGGCAAACGAGCTCCTGCGCTACCGTCCCGTCGACGACGTCTACGAAGAATGGCTCGACCGCGTCGCCAAACTCGTCCGTGCCGCAGGGGGCTCCTCCGTGCCGTCCGCTCCGCTGCACCGCACCCCGCCCTGCGCGGGCGACGAGGCTCCGGCAGCGCCCCGTCCACCTCCTCCTCAAGAAGACGCCATGGCTCCAAGACGCGTGGCCTCTGGGCGGAACCCGCTCTGTCAGGTGCCAGCGCGGTAAGAGCAGAGCTGCCAAGAAGTCCCTCGCCCGCCAGAAGCTGCCCGGGCACTCCCTGCTCTAGCACGTCGCGACCATCCTCCTGCTCCGGCGCGTGGGGACATGCAGGACCAGGCTCTCCATCACCCAAGGCCTCCCATGGCCACAGCAGGCTGCCGCGCCTACACCACCGAACTGCGCAGCATCGCGTGGTCGGGCAAGTTCAAGCTGGACCTGCCTCCTCGCTACGACGGCACGGCCGACCCTGCGGAGTTCCTCCAGCTCTACGAGCTGGGCATCGAAGCTGCCAACAGAGACGAGAAGGTCATGGCGAACTGGTTTCCCATGGCGCTCAAGGACGGGGCCCGCACCTGGCTCCTCAACCTGGCTCCAGACACAATCTCTTCCTGGGAAGAGATGTGCACCCGCTTCATCGCCAACTTCCAAGGTACTCGCGACCGGCCACCCGCCGTGAGCGACATGCGCCGCATCAAGAAACAACCCGAGGAGCCCCTGCAGAAGTACATCCAGCACTTCAACAACGCACGCCTCAAGATTCCCAAGGTGACTGAAGAGGCCATCATCTCAGCCTTCTCCGACGGCGTGCGCGACGTCAAGATGAAGGAGGAGCTGGCGATGCATGAAGACCTGTGCGCTTCTTTGGAGCTGTTCAACTTGGCGAACAAGTGCGCCAGGGCTGAGGAAGGGCGTCTCTCCCTCCTTGAGCTTCCTGCTGCAGACCCAGAAGAGAAGAAGCTCAAGGCCAAGGAAGTGAAGCGCAAGGGGGCTGCCGTGCTTGCGGCAGAACCAGACACCAAGCGGGGCAGAGATCAGCCCGAACCTCCCAAGGGCAGCCGGTACTGCGTGTACCACGACCTCCACACTGTAACACCCTCGATGCGACTATATCTCCCACGTGTCGAGGCACGACTTAGAGGCATAATCGCATTGAAGGCATATGTCGCAAGTGAGGTAATCTTCACACAACCCATGTAATATAATAAGGGAAAGAGATACATAGTTGGCTTACAATCGCCACTTCACCCAATTACATGAATAAAGCATTACATCATCCAAATACACTCAAGGCCCGACTACGGAGCCAAAATAAAAGAAGAACCCCAAATGCGACAAAGGTCCCCGATCGACCCCAACTGGGCTCCACTACTGATCAACTAGAACGAAACAACACAAAGGATAAGATCTTCATCGAGCTCCTCCTAAGCTTGGTTGCGTCATCTGCACGGACTCATCGGCACCTGCAAGCTGGTTTTAGAAGTATCTGTGAGCCACGGGGACTCAGCAATCTCGCACCCTCGCGATCAAGACTATTTAAGCTCATGGGTAAGGTAAAGGTATGAGGTGGAGCTGCAGCAAGCGACTAGCATATATGGTGGCTAACATACGCAAAAGAGAGCGAGAAGAGAGGGCAAAGCACGGTCGATAAAAGTATGATCAAGAAGTGATCCTGGACTACCTACGTCAAGCATAACTCCAACAACCGTGTTCACTTCCCGGACTCCGCCGGGAAGAGACCATCACGGTTACACACGCTGTTGATTCATTTTAATTAAGCTCAAGTTCATGTTTTCTACAACCGGACGTTAACAAATTCCCATCTGCCCATAACCGCGGGCACGGCTTTCGAAAGTTCAAATCCCTGCAGGGTGTCCCAACTTAGCCCATCACAAGCTCTCACGGTCAACGAAGGAATAGACCTCCACCCGAGACGTTCCGATCAGACTCGGTATCCCGGTACAACAAGACATTTCGACAGGGTAAAACTAAACCAGCAACACCGCCCGATGCGCCGACATCCTGATGGGAGCTGCACATATCTCGTACTCAGGGCAACACCGGATGAGACATCCTACGAGTAAAACCAGCCCTCAAGTTTCCCCGAGGTGGCCCCGCAGTCTACTCAGTTCGGACCAACACATAGACAAGCACTGGCCCGGGGGGGTTAAAATAAGATGACCCTCGGGATGCGCGACTCCCAAGGGAAAAAAGGTTGGGTGGCAAATGGTAAAACCAATGTTGGGCATTGCTGGAAAAGCTTTACTTAAGGTGAACTGTCAAGGGGTTCCCATTATAGCCCAACCGCGTAAGGAACGCAAAATCCGGGAACATAACACCGATATGACGGAAACTAGGGCGGCAAGAGTGGAACAAAACACCAGGCATAAGGCCGAGCCTTCCACCCTTTACCAAGTATATAGATGCATTTATTAAATAAGATATATTGTGATATCCCAACAAGTAAATAAATGATGTTCCAACAAGGAACGGCCTCCGATCTTCACCTGCAACTAGCAACGCTATAAGAGGGGCTGAGCAAAGCGGTAACATAGCCAATCAACGGTTTGCTAGGACAAGGTGGGTTAGAGGTTTGACATGGCAATTTGGGAGGCTTTCAAGCAAGTGGTAGGCATCGTAGCATTGGCATAGCAAGAGCGAGCAAACTAGCATAGCAAAGATAGTAGTGATTTTGAGGGTATGATCATCTTGCCTGAAATCCCGCAAGGAAGAAAAACGAGTCCATGAAGAAGACAAACGGACGTAGACGAACGGATCCTCACAACCTCGACGTTATCGGAACCAACCCGAAGAAGAAACCACCGGAAAAGAAGCACACAACATAGTAAACAACCTTCACATAATCATGGCAAGATGCACAACCAAGTATGATGCATGTCCGGTTTAATTATAAATGGCATGGCAAAGTGCACAAACAATACTACAAATTAAGTGGAGCTCAATATGCAACGAGTTGCATATTGACGGAGCACCACATCAATTATTTAGTTCTCTCTCGTTTATGTACCCCAACAATATTAAATGTTGATTAACATGGCAAGAGGTGAAGCACAACAAAACTACCTATCTAGGCAAGTTTAAATGAGGCCGGAAGCAACGAACAACAATTCCGGAAATCCTCATATGCATAATTTAAGGTTTGGTACTGTTCTGCCCTAAACAATATTTTAGAGTTGTTAAACATGCAAGATGATGCCACCACGTTAAACTAGGCATTTTTCTACCCCATTTACATATAAAGTTTATTAAAAACGGAGCTACGGTTATTTAGTTATGAATTAAATCATTTTAGCATGGCATAGGAGCAAATTAATGCAAACAACATTTTTAATATTTTAAACATGGATGAAAGTTTGATATTATTAATCTACACAAAATTCTGAGCAAGTTTCATATATAAATCATTTTAATCCGATGCACGGTTAGTGAGTTATTAAATGCATGAACATGAGGGTCTAATCTGTAAAACTGACAAACTGAGGATAATAGACAAATTCGCAGGCCCCGAAAAAAAAACATATTGGGCCGAATCTGGGGCAAGCCCACAGCAGGAAGGGAAAAAGAAAAAAAAGAGGCAGGCGCTGGGGGACTGCTCACCCTGGGCTCGGCCCGGCAGAGGAGGAAGGAGGCCGAGGCGGTGGGAGATGGGCCTTGGGGCGCTCGCGCTGGACCGCGGGGAGCTGGGCCGGCGATGCTGGCCGCGGATCTGGGTCGAAGGCGGGGGCGGGCTGTGCGAGGGGGATCTCTTCCCCGACCTCCCGCCGAGGCCGAGGCGACCCATGGTGGCGGCGGCAGAGTCCGGTGATGGCCTGAGGCGGCGGGGCGAGGCAGATCCGGCAGGCGGGCACGGCGGGGCCTGCGGGAATGGACGGATCCGGGCACGGGGAGCCCGGATCTGGCCACGGTGGTGAAGATCCGGCGACGAACGAGGTGGTGGCGGGGAACTCCGGTGATGACCGGCAAAGGGGCGGCGGCGCTGCGCAGATCCGGCAAGGCGAAGGGGAGGCGGGCGCGCGTGGGCTGCGACGGCGCTGCAGATGGGCTCTGCAGGCCCCTCTCGGGCCTGGCAGGGCCGCGGGAGGTTGGGGAAGGACAGGGGCGACGTGGCGGCTTCCTGGTGGTGGAGGGCGGCGGCTGCGGCGGCGCTGGCCGCACAGGCGGCGCCAAGTGGCGAGGTAGGGGTGGCTGGCGCCGGAAATTGAGGAGAGGAGGTGGGAGGCGGCGGCGCGGCCCTCAAGGTGGGAGGAGGCTGGCGGCGCACGGATTTAGAGGAGGGGGGTTTGGCTGCTGCCAAAAATGGAAGGGAGGCTTCCTTTTATAGGTAGGGGCTAGGGTTTGAAGGGTTAGGAGGGGTTTTGGAGCGTTTCGGAGCCTCCGATCGCGATCTGACGGACCAGAACGGAGGGGGGGTTTAGGTGGGCTGCAAGTGGGTTGCGAAAAGAGGTTGGGCTGAGATGAGAGGAGAGGAGTGCAGCCCGGCAACTGTTTCCGGAGACCGAAAACGTCCGACGTTTTGACCGACTATAATGTCGCTATAGTTATCCGTTGGGGCATCAAACGATCTCCGAATGCAATGAAACTTGACAGGCGGTCTATCTACACTATAATAAGACCACACGTCAAATCTCATCCCATCCGAGAACATTTTCCGGCCACTTATAAAATAATATTTCGGACATGCCGCGGGCGCGTGCAAGTGTGTCTGGGCTCAGAACGGACAACGGACGGAACGAGGAGACCGAGACGAATGCAAGTTTTAAAAACATGATGATGCAATGCACATGATGACATGATGAAATGCAACACGCAAGCAAATGACATGGCAACAACGGCGGATAACTGAACGACACCTGGCACATCGGTCTCGGGGCGTTACAACACTCCCACAACACCAGCGAATGCCAAGAACTCCGAGCTGTGCGTGAAGGAAGGATCGGCCGTCGCCCTGACCGTGGTGACCGGGGATACGGCCGAGGAGGAGGAAGGAACACATGGCGCTGGGAAGACCGTGGCCCGCGCCAGGGGTGGCGCGACCAACCTCGCGAGGACCGCTGGCAAGACCCACCTCGTGAGGGAGACTGGAGGGATCAGCCTCGTGAGGATCGCCCGCAAGGCAACGCAGGCCTCCCACCGCTGCCGCTGCAGCCAAGGAGAAACGAGGACCGCCACCAGGACAAGGAGGCTGGGGGCTTCCAGGAGCCGCGCGCGATCACCTGCATCCTGGGCGGAGCTCAGGCCCCAGCCTCTCAGCGCATCTTCAAGCAGTTCGCCCGCGAAGTGAATGAAGCCCTCCTCAGGCTCGAAGCCACGCGCCCGCTCAGGTGGTTGGCGTGTGCCATCACCTTCAGCTCAGCGGATCAACTCAAGTGTGCGGCTACAGCCGGAGTCCTCCTGATGCTTTGTTCCCCAATCATCAGCAACGTGGTGGTCACCAAGACCCTCATCGATGGTGGGGCAGGGCTCAACGTCCTGTCCGTGGAGACGTTCAACAACCTCCAAGTGCCCTACAGCCAGCTTCAGCCAACCAAGCCCTTCTCCGGTATCACCGATGGCTCCACATTCCCGATCGGGCAGGTCCGCCTCCCTGTCACCTTCGGGGCACGCGACAACTACCGCACCGAGCTCATCGACTTCGACGTTGCTCACATCCTCCTGCCGTACAATGCCATCCTCGGGTACCCGGTGCTGGCCAAGTTCATGGCCGTGACTCACCACGGCTACAACGTCCTTAAGATGCCAGGAAGCGGCGGAGTCATCACGGTGCCTTGTGAAGAGAAGGATGCAGTGTGTTCCCTGGAGTGAGCCTTTCAGGCCGCATCACTGGAGGACCCAGATCGCGGAAGCAAGAGGCTTCCCGAGGCCGCCCCCAAGAAGAAGAAGACATCGTCCGGCCTGGCCCCTCAGGAGGTAGGCCCCTCTGGGCCCGTGCCTGCCCAGGGGGAACCTCCTTCCATCGCATAGGAAAGCGCGCCCGGCGCCCTCCTCAGGCAGGGCTCGGGGGCTCTTCCCTGGAGGGCCACCGACCTAGCAAGGGTCACGAGGGAGGCGCTGGGGCACCACATGGAGGCGTGTTTCGGAGCACGTTTCCCTCAAGAAGGAGCAAGGCAAGGAGATCCAGACCCACAGGAGTTCGTCAGCAAGGCCATTCAGGAGCTACAGGAGTCCAGAGTCATGAGAGGCGCCCGCCGCCTACCAGCAGTGGCTCCCCATCCAGGCGAGGATGGCGTGCTGCGCGTCTGCGTCGACGTACCAGGGCTCAACCAAGTCGCTTCCCTAGAGCGCCTCTGGCCCTCGTGAGTGAGGCGCTGCGGAGGTCCACCCCACAGCTACGTTCGCATGCCTTACGGCTTGCCGAGCGCGGCTGACGCGTACCAGCGCCTCATGAGGGGCATCGCGGAGGCGCAAGAGGCCAGGTGCTCCGCAGCCCTGGCGGAGATGAAGATGGCCCGGGAGGAACCGCCAGCGCCTCCGGAGCCTCCCGAGGCCCCTGGGCCTGGGGCCTCATGAGGATCGGCTTCCGCAGCCCACCGAGCCGGCTACACCAACACCCCTTCGTCTTCAGCGTCATTAGGTGACATCTTTCAAGTTTCACTTCTAGCTGGGAGCGCCCCCAGGGCTGCATTATTCCCAGGCCGTGTGGGTCCGTCCCTGCAGCGTGTATCCCTTTTATTTCGCGTCGTTAGCTTACCTTGTTGGGGGCGCCCCTCGGGCTGCATGATCCCCAAGTCGCTCGGGCCTGACCCAGTGATCTCCGCATCTACTTGAATGAATCCACTCCTTCGCGGCTAATGTGCTTTACCTAGTTGCCTGCTTAGTTGACGCCAATTAATGGAGCTGCTCCCAAACGGCATGACGCTTGCGCATGGGTCCGTCCCTGCAACGCCGACGAACCTGGATGGCTGAGCTCTGGCCGCAGCAGCCCCGCATAGCGTCACCTCGTCAAGCCTTCAGTGTCTCACTACCCTTCAGAAGCAACCAACGGCTGACCGTCAATTGTTATGGCAACCCCTTGCTTTTTCTATGATGGACCTGCAGGACCTCCTGAAGGAGCCGTGTCAGGCGAGGCTCTTGCTGTGTCTCCTTCGCTCTCGTCAGCGCGAACCGCTTGCACGTTAAAGGGGGGTACCTGAGCATCGCGACTCAGGGCCCTTACTGGCTCTCCAGCCCTCACCCTCTGGCCTTGACCACGGCATCGCGACCTGGCATACTAGCGATGGCTGAGACTCGCTCGAGGGCCGGGACCCGAGGACGTAGAGCAGAAAGGGGAGCAAAGGCGAGAGGGGAGAGACACACGAGGACTTCGCCGAGCAACCTCGCGCCTGCCGATGCACGGACCCGGCCACACGCCAGAGAGTGGCCCCTGATCCTTGAGATAAGTTATCGCCTGGAAGCGCCAGCTACCGTGGCACCATCCCTGCACCTAATGCTATCCCATGTTAGCGACGTCGCTCCCCTTTCTCACCAAACGACGGCTGCTTGGGCGCCAAAGGGGACCTCCTGAGCATCGCGACTCAGGGGCTCTTACCGGACTCCGGGTCGCTCACCTCCTGGCCTTGACCATGGCATCGCGACCTGGCATACCAGCGAGGGCTGAAACCGCCTTGGGACTGGGACCTGTCGGCACAGAGCACCAAGCCCTCGTGAGGTTCGAAAGGGAGGACCGAGCTAAGACGGGATGAGCAACTCGCGTAAATCTACGGCGAGGGTTATATTAACAAACAGGATCACAGGCACCTTACAAGCCCCCACGGGGCGCGCTTTTGGTTCCTCGCAGGGAACAGATCCTAAAGAGACGCAAACTACGCGCATCGCTGCAAAAGACGCCATCATCAACAGTGGGCTGCCAAGTACCGACGCCAACCCCATCCAGATCAGAGTTGGTGGCGGCCTGACGAGCCTGCCCTGCTCCGGGAGCGGCATCGGCTCGGGGGCTTGTAGCTATCGTCGCTCGTCTCCGGAGTCGCTAAGGGCTCGTCGGAGTCCCTGGAGCCTCCGACGTCTCCACCGCCTGAGGAGCCGCCAAGGGAGCGATTGGCGAGCCCGGTCCTCATCACAGCAGGGCCCTGGCCGTCTTCACCAGGGCAGCACTCCAGCCGGCGCCTGTCCGCATCGAAGACCTTGAGGAGCATCACCGAAGCACCGTCGTAGTCCAAGTGGATCGCGAAGACACCCCTTGTCCTGCAAACCTGGGCAATCTCTCTCCAGCCCTGGGTCATGTAGACCTCGCCCGGGGCGACGACCGCGACCTCTGCCTCGGTCGCGAGGGTGCTGCAGCCGGTGTGCTGCAGCCAGAGCTCTAGGGGCTCCCCCTACGGGATGACGGAGGCGAAGAAGGGAGGAAGACGGATCCAAGACTGAAGAGGAATGGCAACGTGGAGCACAAACTCTTGGGAGGAGCCCTCGGTGTGGACCCCAGGGGGACGACCCACACCTTCGTGACCCGTCGGCGCCGGCGCCGGCGCCGCCCGTGGCGGTCAGCATCAGCTCCTTCAGGGCCCTCGACGTGGGCGTACAATGGAAGCGGGAACCCCGGCGGCGCCCGCTCGCCCCAAGGCCTCGATACCACCTGAAGGGCCCCCTCGTCCGGGCCATGGTGGACATGCCGTTTCTTCGGCGGAAGTGGGTCTGGTCCCTATTGGGGAGCCTTTCCCTTCTCTGCCGACGAGAACCGGTGGATCGGAGCCATCGTAACAAGACGGAGCAAGAACCGGGAAGAAGGCAAAGCAAGAAGGGATGGACTGGAAGGACGCACGACATTCCATACTTATAACCGGCGGAGGACAACCGCCGACCTCCACGATCGCAGGTAATCATGACCCATTTTGCATGCAGGGACTTGTCCAATCCGAGCAGTTGCCGAGGCGCCATGGGGAAGTGGAGACGCCCACGTCCAATCAACCGCCACGCGGCGCCCAAGGCCGCAGGCTGTTAGGGCCCGCGGCGCTTCGCTCTTGCCCTTCCGCCTCCCTGCACGGCCAAGTCCAGGCGCGCCTTGGGCCCGGGGGCTACTGTCGGCGTTCTGGGAACGGGGGTCCCCAGACTTGCCTGCCTGCGGCCTGTGGCGTGGCTCAAAGGGGGGCCCAGCACGGCCCATCTTCACCGACACAAACTCAAGACCCTCGCGAGGGGCCAAGCCTCGCGGAGCGGACGACACGGAGCTTCCTCAGGCACGGCCTCGTCAGGCTGGCTCACGAGGAGGCGGAGAGATCAAGGCGGGGTACCTCGCGAGGTGCCCGTGACGCAAGCCATGACGACTCAGGGCGCCAGGCGGGTGCCAGCCCGCGCAGCGTCCTCCTTTCCTCTTTGGTGCAAAGGGGGCAAGCGCAGCCGCAGAGTACCGAGGCATCAGGCAAAGGTTGCCATTTCGGTGCAACGAGACCAAGACCAGGAGGACTACGAGACGGAGGTCACCGTGGAGCCCAAGACGGCGTCATCACCAGAGCTTTGCGCAGGTGAAGACTACTTTTGTCAGGATAGTTCATACTTGCTGTCCCCCTTCAAATTAGCCCGCCATTGTTGGCTCCCTTCCCGCTCAATATTTGGGAAGAGGACCAAGGCCACTATAAATAGGACCGGCCACCCACGTAGCAAAGGGGTTGGATCAGTCTCCTCCAAGGGCTCGACAAGTAGAGAGGTGGTAAGAGAGAGAGAGAGATAGAGAAAGGTGGCTGAACTCCTCCCCGTAGTTCATCGCCCCAGCCAAGAACAGACCCTCGCGAGGCTGTTCTTCCTTGTACTGTTCATCATCATCAGCCCAAGAGGCAATCCACCACACCACACACTGGAGTAGGGTATTACACCACAACGGTGGCCCGAACCAGTATAAACCCTATGTCCCTTGTGTTGTTCTTTTCATAGCTTTGATTCTAGCATGGCGGGGGAGGTGCAGGAAGGTAGGAGGCGAAATCTCCGTGCGCACCCCAGTGTTCGAACCTCAAGGGTCTGCCGGAACCCGAAATCCGACAGGTGTGGGCACAGTCGCTCCTCGACCGTGTCGTCCGCCAGCGCGGAGCATGGGGCTTCCACTAGTGCATGGGCATAGTCGCTCCTTGACTGTGTTGTCCACCAGCGCGGAGCATGGGGCTTCCACTGGTGCGTGGGTGGGAGTTCCCTCGGGGGGTGACTCTGGGGCGTGTACAGCCCCGTTCATACGTGTGGCTAGCACGACAGAGCTGCAGGAGGTGTATCTGGGCACTTGTGAGCCAGCACAGGTCTCAGGAGGCCCTACCTCAAGGTGGGTTGCGCCTAGATTTTGGCGCGGGGTGCTCGTAAGAAACCTATGGGGCGATGGGGGGAGGTCCTGCGCCAAATGCCCCTCGGGAGGTTATCGCATGAGAAAAACGGACACCAATGACCCCAGGATGGGACGTGAATGGGACCAGCCCGCCAGACAGAGCTTAGCCATTGGTTTTATCGATGATGCAGGAACGGACCCGAGCACAAACACCATGCCAAGTCTTCTCATGCAAAGATCCCATGGAAAAACACCCAGCGCATGGCTCCCGCTACAGCGAAGCGCTGAACTGCGGTTGTACAAACCGGGCCATGCGCCCTTACTCGCCTACACGCGATTAGCTCATGTGAGAACAAGGCACCAAGGACCCCAGGAGGTGACGCGCACGGGAGCTGGCCCACGGGATAGAGCTTAGTCGCTTGGATTTGACAACGCTGCAGGGATGGACCCGAGCATAGATGCTGCAGGGGTAGCGCTGGTACGAGTCAACCACATTTAGCAGGCCAAATGGCATGCGGACGTAGCTGCAGGGGTAGCCCCCACTCCGGCTGATGCGAGACGGCCAGAAGACATCCTACGAAGCAGCCCTATTGAGGCTTGGGATGTTGATGCAGACGCGTAGCCCACCGCCCATGTCAGGGGCCGCGGCTGCACCCGGTGGTGTGGGGTGACGCTCTCCACGCATGGCTCGCGCCTCCTGAAGCTTTTCGATAGCCTTGGTGATGAACTCTTGCACACCTGGCACCTCGCGCCTTTGTAGGATTGAAAGTATGTCTAGAGGGGGGTTATTAGACTACTTGACCAAATAAAAATCTAGCGTTTTCCCAATTTTAATTCTTGGCAGATTTTAGCAACTTAGCACAAGTCAAGCAATCAACCTACACATGCAATTCTAAGAGTATAGCAGCGCAAAGTAAAACAATTGAATTTGAAGGTAAAGGGAGGAGTTTGGAGTGTGCAAACACAATTGGAGACACGGATATTTTTGGCGTGGTTCCGATAGGTGGTGCTATCGTACATCCACGTTGGTGGAGACTTCAACCCACGAACGGTAACAGTTGCGCGAGTCCACGGAGGGCTCCACCCATGGAGGGTCCACGAAGAAGCAACCTTGTCTATCCCACCATGGCTGTCGCCCACGAAGGACTTGCCTCACTCGGGTAGATCTTCACGAAGTAGGCGATCTCCTTGCCCTTACAAACTCCTTGGTTCAACTCCACAATCTTGTCGGAGGCTCCCAAGTGACACCTAGCCAATCTAGGAGACACCAGTCTCCAAGAAGTAACAAATGATGTGTTGATGATGAACTCCTTGCTCTTGTGCTTCAAATGATAGTCTCCCCAACACTCAACTCTCTCTCACAGGATATGGATTTGGTGGAAAGAAGATTTGAGTGGAAAGCTACTTGGGGAAGGCTAGAGATCAAGATTCATATGGTTGGAATGGAATATCTTGACCTCAACACAAGTGTAGGTGGTTCTCTCTCAAAAAATATGTGTTGGAAGTGTAGGCATGTTCTGATTGTTCTCTCCTTGAATGAAGAGGAGGTGGAGGGGTATATATAGCCTCCACACAAAATCTAACCGTTACACACAGATCATGAAACTCGGTGGGACCGAATCATGAAACTTGGTCAAACCGATTTAGTTCAAAATGTGAACGTTAGGATTCTCGGTGGGACCGACATGTCAACTCGGTGGGACCGATTTCGTTAGGGTTAGGGCATAACGTAATCTCGGTGAGACCAATTTTGGTAATGGACTAACAGAGAGTTGGTCAGGCAAGCTCGGTGGGACCGATTCGCTCATCTCGGTTGGACCGAACTGTTATGGAAGGGAAATAGAGAGTTTACATTGCAATCTCGGTGGGACCGATCGCTCATCTCGGTTTGACCGAAATGTTACGAAGGGAAACAGTGAGATTACAATCCCATTTCGGTGAGACCGAGATCCCTATCGGTGAGACCGAAAATACTAGGGTTTCTGGCATGTCAACTGAACTCGGTGGCGCCGGATGGAAAATTTCGGTGGGGCCGAGTTTGACTTTTGGTTTGGGACATATGTGGATGTGAGAAAGTAGTTGAGGGTTTTGGAGCATATAACTAAGCACTTTGAGCAAGCAAGCCATTAGGCAACACCTCATCCCCTCTTAATAGTATTGGCTTTTCCTATGGACTCAATGTGATCTTGGATCACTTAAAATGAAAAGATGTAGAGTCCTGAGCTTTGAGCTTGAGCCAATTCTTTGTCCTTAGCATTTTGAGGGGTCCACTTTTCTCATCCATGCCATGCCAATCATTGAGCTTTCCTGAAATGTTTATCTTGAAATAGCATTAGCTCAATGAACTATATGTTGTTAGGAATTACCAAAACCACCCAGGGATAGTTGCACTTTCAATCTCCCCCTTTTTGGTAATTGATGACAACGTATAGATCAAAGCTTCGACAAATGATACATAAGATTGAAAAGACATCGTCGCTTTGAGAAGTATGTGATAAGCAAGAGCTCCCACTAAATTTGTGCATTATTTAAAATTTGCTTTTGAATGCAAATGCACAATCGATTAGGATCATGGGTTACTCTTCCATGTCACATACATCTTGGTGGAGCGCTCAAAATGATAGAGATTAAAAGCATGCACTCATCACCAAGCAAGTGAATGATCATATAAGGAATGTAAAGGATAGCATCATTCAACCAAACATTAATGTAGCATATGATCGACCACACGATCAACAAGTATCTCACAAGGACATAAAGTATCTCACACAAGCACTCAATAAAGAAGTTCAACCAAAATAGCAAGAGAGATAAAAAGAACAACACTCTCTCTCGAAGCCTATGATCTATACATTTTTCTCCCTCTTTGGCAACAAGTTACCAAAAAGTTCAAAAATGCATAGTGCTAAATGACTCTCAGGCTTGATCTTCGGGAGGTGGTGTAGAGATAAATCCAAGGACGAAGGCTTCCGATGAAGTAGTTGGAGCTGATGGAGTGGGTGCTGGAGGTGGCACTAGAGCTGTGGCTGCGGGTGCTGACACTGAAGCTCGAGTATCTGTCACAGACATTTCAGCAGACCTTGGACCTCATGGAACTCTCTTGAAAGCAGCAGTAGTGGACTTGCCCTTCTTCTCCTCTGCTTCCTCCTGTAGCTGCTCAACTACAGTTTGGATCTCAATTACCTTGACATCTAGATCATAGAACTTCTGCTCAACAATCCTCTCCAAGCTCTCCTGGTTCTGAGTCAGGGTGGCCAAGCCCTTCCCAATCCTCAGTGTAGCTTGAATCAGATATCCAAGCTGATCTTGCTTGGTCATCAAGAAGGCCTGAGATGCCTCTTCAGCAGTTGGCACCCTTGCAGCTTTCTCTGCCCTTTCCTTCTCTCTCTTCTCATGTGCTTGAGCTGAAGATGGTTCATTTTCATCAATCACCACAGTGTTGTCTTCAAAATCAGGGTATATGGGCAGGTGCTCCTTATCCAAAATATATGTGCATGTGGCCATCTTTGAGTTAATGAGCTCCTGAATTTGTGGGGCATACCCATAACTTCTCTTCTGGTCAGCAGCAGTCCTCTTGATTGTCTCAATAATCAAACTCATGACCTTGAACTTCTGTGCGACATCAAATATGTGCAGCAAGTTTATATCATGTCCTCTGATCATCTTGTGATCACCTGACTTGGGTAGCAGTGTGTGCCTCAGAATCCAGCTTATGGTAGGCAAACCAGACAACAAGTAGTGGACAGATCCAAACTTGTGCGTATCCAAAGCAGCATCTGGGATCTCTTTATACATGTTGGCCATTGTGTTGTGGTCTTTCTTCTTATCAGCATATACATCTAAGTCATCCTCACTTTCTTTTGGGGCATTGATCAACTGAGCCCATTCATCAACAGAAGATTGGTACATGGTACCCTCAGACATCCAAACGATCTTCCCATCTGGATAGAAATGGGCAGTGGAGTAGAACGGCATGATCAGCTCATCATTCCACTTGGTGAGATTTTGTGCAACGAATTCATCAACTCCACATGCCTTAAAACTGTCATACACTCCAGGATAGTGATCTTCATTCTTATGGATGTACTCCCAGTCTACCCATTTCATGTCACACACAATGGGCTTCTTGTCAAGCAACATTGTCTCATAGAAGTCCTGCTGTTCCTTAGTGTGAAACCTATAGTCCACAGCAGTTCTTCTCCTGTTAGCATATGGATCAGACTCTCTCCATAGTCTCAATCTTGCATCCTTCCTGATTTTCATGTTTTTTGCAATTGGATGTGCACCATTATGGTCAGGGATCTTGGGTTTCAGCTTCCTTAGCACTTGAGTTTGATCTTCTTTAGCAACTTCAGGCACTGGGGCCTTGTTCTTTTCCTCAGCAGAAATGTTTCTAGTGCTTCTCTTGGGCTTCTGAGCTGGAGCAGCTGCCTTGGGAGCAACTTTGGGCTTAGATGGAGCAGCCCCTGATCTGATTGCATCTCCCATGAGCTTTTGAGCTTTGGGTGCTAGTGCAACATCCTCTTCCTCTTCATCACCATCTCTCATAATTAATGATCTGCCAAGCACTCTGGCAGTGGTCTTCTTGACCCCTTCCTTCCTTTTCTTGCCTTCTCCAACTACCTCTTCAGATGGCTTGGAGGTTTCAGCAGTGGGTGCTCTGGCCTTAGACATGGGGACTCTCTTTGCTCGTGCCTTCTTATGCATCCCTGGCTTGACAATAGCAGCTGAGCCATACTCCTTTTTCGGCACCTTTTTCGTGGAGCCGACTTCTTCCTCTACAGCCACATAATTCTCATCCTCAGAATCTGAGGTCTTGTTCTTTCTTGTTCTGGTGGCTGCCTTTGGAAAGTTACTTGGTGTGCTCCTACTGCCATCATCAGATGAACTGGAGGGACTAGTGCCCTCACTCAGTTGAACCTGCTCCTCAGACTTGTTCTGGCTATGACTTTGGTCAGACATCATGTAGGCAAACTGTCAGCAGACCCTATCAATAGATTATAGATGAGGTAGAGTAGATGAGCATCACAAAGTGCCGGAGTTTTGCAAAACAATTGACCCAAAAACTTAGTTTTAGTTCTTCACAGAAAGCATTTCGGATCTATCAATTTGTAAACTCGGTGATACCGAAGCAGTTTTTTGAACCTAAACTAGTGAACTCGGTCAGACCGAGTCACAGTTCGGTGGCACCGAGACTGCTAGGGTTTCACAAAGAATTGAACTCGGTCACACCGATTTGCAATTTTCGGTCAAACCGAAAACGCATGTGCAATGGCCTAAGCCAAATCGGTGAGACCGATTTCTACAACTCGGTCAGTCCGAGATGAATTCGGCGGAGACCTAACCCTAAATTTTCAAATCAAAACCAATCTACGGGGCATTTTCGCTGGACAGGATGATTTCATTTGTGGGAAGAATCATGGCAAAGCAATGTGCTAAGAATTGGAGTTATGGATTAGCACAAAGATCAAGTTCGTACCCTAGTTCGGCGGCGAACTTGCTACGGCGGCAACGGCGGGGCAGATATCCGTTGACGGCGGCAGAGACCAATGGCGGCAGGTCGCTGGCGACGAGAGGATGATCCGGAGACCCGAAGTGGCAGAGTAGGTTCTGCGCGGGCGAAGGGGTTTCGGAAAATTTTCCAAAATTTGGCGCGTCGGTATATATAACCTGACCCTGTCGGTGTGACCTAGTGGAGCAACTCGGTGGCACCGAGATGCAAAACTGGAGGCAGTTACTGCAACTCGGTGTGACCGAAAGGTTCTAATCGGTTGCATCGAGATTGAAAACCTAGATCAACTAAGTGATCTCGGTAGGACCGAAAAGGATGAATCGGTCAGACCGAGATACACAAAGAGGTTTTGGAAGTTTAAGTCTATGACAAATCGGGAACTCCGAGTGCTCCTCACACAGAGTGGTTCGAATTTGACTTGTTCAAACTTTGTGATGTAGCATGAATAGAGTTTGAGACGAGAAAAGCATAGATAGCTAGAGGGAGTTCTTAGGCATTCTTGTCCATCCATTTGGCAAAAGAGAAAAAGGCCAAACAATCAAAGAAACAAATGGATGTCCTTGAATGAGGAAAGTATGCAACCAACATGCTCACACAATTAAAATGGTAAATGAAATATGTGACAAAGCATGCACAAACACTCTAGCATCTATCAAGTAATTGGCGATGACTAGGTCATCTATATATGAGTATATTGACTTAGGAGTCAAATGAGAACATTTGATCATAGGTCATACTCATCGTTTAAGCACAAGTGGGGTTACCACTTTTACACAAAGCATTGTTGTGTTCACACCATTAGAGTTGCTTTAACTCAATTGATTAGAGTAAAGCTCCCCCTAGATGTGATATCCCCCCTAAGAGGGATCAACTAACCTTGGGTTTTGTCGATGATGACTTCATGTATGTGTTGAAGATGTGGATGCTCAATGTTGATGTAGATCGCTCAGAACAATCCTTTGGAGTGAGTTGGACTTTCAATACCTACATGGGTTAGTCCCACAAGGAACAAACAAGGATATCCATAGACATAGAGTGATGTGTACACAAGATGATGTCCATGGAAGCATTAGGTTACCTTGTCCCTTGTCTTACCAACAAGAGGGTTTGTGACTCCTTGAACTAGTGCAAGATATGGAAGTTGTTTGCACTTGTCCTCGCCAAAATGATATGAGTGAAGTATGTTGGCGGAGTCACCCTGAAGAATTCTCTAGTTCTTCTTCTTCAAGATCCACACCATCTTGATGGGAATCCTTGGAGTTGTAGTCGTACTTGATGAAGTAGAACTTGATGTGGTCTTGGGAACCCACTTGACCAAGGCTTTGGGTGCTTCTTCAAATGCATCAATCTCCTCTTGAAGCTTCTCCTTGCCTTTTTGCTTGTGGTCTTGTGGTGGAAGATCATCTTGAGATTGTGTTCCTTTGAAAGAAGTAGGATCATACTTCTCTTGTTGAGGAACAAACTTCGTCTTGGGGTATTGATCTTCATCCCACTCAACTCCATTGGCATTGAACTTTCGTTCAAAACCAACACCTTGATTCTTCTGGTGTCTTCCTTGCTTGCGTACAATTTCACACCTTTCTCTATAATTCCCTTCAATAAGCTATTTTCTTGCTCAAGTGTAACTTGGCTAAGAGAATCATTAGTGGAATCAAGAGAGCTACTAGAAGCAACAACATTGGATTTAGCATGATTGTTGTTACTACTAGATGAAGAATCTTTCTTCTTCTTGTTACTTGATTTAACTTGTGGCATGTAAGTAGACAAGAGTAAATGCTTAGCAATGTAAGAAGAACTTTTCTTGCGAAGATCATCATCGATTGCCTTTAAAAACTCATGTTCTTGCTCAAGGTTGAGCTTTTCAAAGCTTAGCTTGTCATGAGTCTTTAAAAGTTCTCGATGATCTTCCAAGGTAGTTTCATGAGCTAACTTAAGAGTGTTTAGATCTTTAGTTAGACGCTCAATCTCCTTCTTATCATCATCATTCGTTTTATCTTGATTATCATTATTAATAGCAACCTCATCATAGTTTTTATAACTAGAGTTGTCAACAAGTAAATCATCATCACCTAGCAAATCATCTTCATCACCATTGAAATCAACATACTCGGGGTGTGTTACCTTTGGACCTTTAGCCATGAATCATCTCCCAATTCCTTCATTTGGTGAGTCAAATATGTCGAAGGAGTTGGTTGTCACAAGTTCTAGTCCGGAAACACCTTCATCCTGAGTATAGTCAGAGTCGGAGTGATAACTTCTTTCGGAGTGATTGTCGGAGTCGGAACCGGATACCCATTCACCAACATGAGCTTGATGTCTTCTTTTTGTGTAGCTCCTTGATGACTTGTCCTTCCTTTCCGAGTCCTTGCTTCTCCGAGAGGGTCTTCATTCATAACGATCATCTCTACTCCTTCTTTTGGGAGAATCTTCTCTTCTTTTGTAGGGAGTCGTACACTCATTGGAATAGTGTATGGGTCTTCCACAATTGTAGCAATTGCGCTCACGACTGGAAGATCTTTTGTCATTGTAGGACCTTGACTTGGAACTTCTTTCCTTGCTTCTACTCTTGTAGAACTTGTTGAAGTTCTACACCATTAGACTCAATTCTTCATTGAAGGTTTGCTTCTCACTTGATGATGTGGGAGCATCACACGAGGCTTTGTAAGCACCACTTGACTTGTTCTAAAGATCTTCCTTATCCTTGAGTGACATCTCATGAGCAACAATTCTTCCAATAACTTCCGTTGGCTTGAGATCTTTGTAATTGGGCATCATTTG
This sequence comes from Triticum urartu, assembly GCF_003073215.2. NCBI lineage: Eukaryota > Viridiplantae > Streptophyta > Magnoliopsida > Poales > Poaceae > Triticum > Triticum urartu. The sequence continues at coordinate 307,364,426 of NC_053026.1, forward strand.
GATCAATGTACACACGGTATCATATTTTCCATCCAAGGCTCTTAGGATCTTCTTGATGATGAATCTATCGGTCATCTCTTCACTTCCTAAACGGCAATCTCATTTGTGATGAGAGCAAGCCTAGAGTACATTTCAGTGACGCCTTCACCATCCTTCATTTTGAACTTGTCAAGCTGACTTTGAAGCACATCCAATTTGGATTCGTTGACAGATTCGGTACCTTCGTGCATATCAATCAAAGTATCCCAAATTTCCTTTGCATTCTCAAGACGACTGATTTTGTTGAATTCTTCGGGGCATAATCCGTTGACGAGAATATCACAAGCTTGAGCATTGTATTGTAGCATCTTCAACTCTTCTGTGGTAGCTTCACGGTTTCGTTCTCTCCCATCAAAGATTTCACCTTGCAAGCCAATACACACAATAGCCCAAACGGCGGGGCTATGTCCAAGAATATGCATTTCATCTTATGCTTCCAACTAGCAAAATTTGTACCATCAAATTAAGGACCTCTACGATGGTAATTTCCCTCACTAGACGCCATACTCTCCTAGGTTGTGAAACCAAGGCTATGACCACCAAAAGCTATGGAAATCAAAGCAAATGGAGACCAAAGCTCTGATACCACTTGTAGGATCAAAAGTATGTCTAGAGGGGGGTGATTAGACTACTTGACCAAATAAAAATCTAGCCTTTTCCCAATTTTAATTCTTGGCAGATTTTAGCAACTTAGCACAAGTCAAGCAATCAACCTACACATGCAATTATAAAAGTATAGAAGCGGAAAGTAAAAGAATTGCATATGAAGGTAAAGGGAGGAGTTTGGAGTGTGCAAACACAATTGGAGACACGAAGATTTTTGGCGTGGTTCCGATAGGTGGTGCTATCATACATGCACGTTGGTGGAGACTTCAACCCATGAAGGGTAACGGTTGCGTGAGTCCACAGAGGGCTCCACCCACGGAGGGTCCACGAAGAAGCAACCTTGTCTATCCGACCATGGCCGTCGCCCACGAAGGACTTGCCTCACTCGGGTAGATCTTCACGAAGTAGGCAATCTCCTTGCCCTTACAAACTCCTTGGTTCAACTCCACAATCTTGACGGAGGCTCCCAAGTGACACCTAACCAATCTAGGAGACACCACTCTCCAAGAGGTAACAAATGGTGTGTTGATGATGAACTCCTTGCTCTTGTGCTTCAAATGATAGTCTGCCCAACACTCAACTCTCTCTCACAGGATTTGGATTTGGTGGAAAGATGATTTGAGTGGAAAGCAACTTGGGAAGGCTAGAGATCAAGATTTATGTGGTTGGAATGGAATATCTTGACCTCAACACAAGTGTAGGTGGTTCTCCCTCAGAAAATATGTGTTGGAAGTGTAGGCATGTTCTGATGGCTCTATCCTTGAATGAAGAGTGGGTGGAGGGGTATAAATAGCCTCCACACAAAATCTAACCATTACACACAGATCATCAAACTCGGTGGGACCGAATCATGAAACTCGGTCAGACCGATTTATTTCAAAATGTTAACGTTAGGATTCTCGGTGGGACCGACATGTCAACTCAGTGGGACCGATTTTGTTAGGGTTAGGGCTTGGTGGGACCGATTTTGGTAATGGACTAACAAAGAGTTGATCAGGAAAAGTCGGTGGGACCGATTCGCTCATCTCAGTTGGACCGAAGTGTTACGGAAGGGAAACAAAGAGTTTACATTGCAATCTCGATGGGACCGATCGCTCATCTCGGTTTGACCGAAACATTACGAAGGGAAACAAAGAGATTACAATCCCATCTTGGTGAGACTGAGATCCCTATCGGTGAGACCGAAAAGACTAGGGTTCCTGGCAGTGGCTATATCAATTGAACTTGGTGGCGCCGGATGGAAAACTTCAGTGGGGCCGAGTTTGACTTTTGGTTTGGCACATATGTGGATGTGAGAAAGTAGTTGAGGGTTTTGGAGCATATCACTAAGCACTTTGAGCAAGCAAGCCATTAGGCAACACCTCATCCCCTCTTAATAGTATTGGCTTCTCCTATGGACTCAATGTGATCTTGTATCACTTAAAATAAAAAGATGTAGAGTCCTTAGCTTTGAGCTTGAGCCAATTCTTTGTCCTTAGCATTTTGAGGGGTCCACTTTTCTCATCCATGCCATGCCAATCATTGAGTTTTCCTGAAATGTTTATCTTGAAATAGCATTAGCTCAATGAACTATATGTTGTTAGGAATTACCAAAACCACACAGGGATAGTTGCACTTTCAGCCTTGCGCCTTGCTCACGGAGGCGTGCATCGAAGCATGCCTCCACGTGGTTCCCAACGCCTCCCTCGTCGCACTGGTCAAGTCAGAGGCCCTCCAAATGAGAGCCCCCAAGCCTGTCCTGAGGGGGCGCCGGGTGCGCCATCCTATGTGAGAGGGAAAGGCGCCCCAGCAGTGGGCACGGGGCCTGAGGCACAATCGGCAGGCACCCCGGCCCCCTAACGGCCCTTGGAGAGGAGTTGCTTCTTCTTCTTAGGGATGGCCTCAGGAGGCAGGATGGCGCCCTCGTCATCAGAGTTCTCGACCGCCGCAGCTTGGTAGGCACGCTTGAGGGAACATAGCGCATCCTTTTCATCGCACGCGACCGTGATGATTCCCCCGCACCCTGGCATCTTGAGGACATTGTAACCATGGTGAGTTGCTGCCATGAACTTGGCGAGTGCCGGATACCCTAGGATGGCATTGTATGGGAGGCCAATGTGGGCGATGTCAAAGTCGATGAGCTCGGTGTGGTAGTTGTGTCGTTTGCCAAAGGTGAGTGGGATGCGCACCTACCCCAGGGGAACGGTGGAGCCATCGGTCACTCTTGAGAAAGGCTTGGTGGGGAGGAGATGGTCATAGGGCACTTGGAGCGTCTCAAATGTCTTGACGGAGAGAATGTTGAGCCCCGCTCCACCATCGATGAGGGTTTTGGTGACGAGGATGTTGCAGATGGTTGGCGTGCAGAGCATCGGGAGCGCACCAGCGGTGGATGAGCACTTAAGTTAGTCCATGGAGTCAAAGGTGATGGCGTGCTTGGACCACCTGAGGGGACGCGACACCTCAAGCTTGGGGGGGGGGGCTTCATTCACCTCGCGAGAGAACTACTTGAAGATGTGATGGGAGGCGGGAGCGTGAGCACCACCCAGGATGCAGGCGATCGCACGAGGCTCCTAGAAGCCCCCAGCCCCATCGTCTTGCCGGCTGTCATTGTTTCTCCTTGGTGACGATGGCAGTAGAGGGAGGCTGGCGTTGCCTTGAGGATGGTCCTCACGAGGCCGGTCCCGCCAGGGGCCGTCACAAGGCTGGCCTTACTAGTGGTCATTGCAGGGTTGGTCGCGCCAGTCCTGGCCGGGGTCGCGGTTGTCCCAGTGGCCTTTGCCGCGGCCTCCTCCATGGTTATAGCCGTGCCCGCTACGGTCAGGGCGGTGGCTAGGGCGCCCGTCTTGGATTGCCCTGAGCTCCTGGCAGTCGTTGGTGTTGTGGCTGTGGACGTTGTGGAAGACGCAGAACGGGCGATTGCCCCTAGGAGGCTGTCATGGTCACGGCCACGCTTCATCTCGAGCTCCGCGGGTAGCACGGAGGGTCCCTGACGCTTTGATTCCTTGGCCTTGGCCTTCTTGTCTTCCGGGTCGGGCTCCGGGAGCTCAGGGAGGGAGAGGTGGCCTCCTCGGCACTCGCACAGTTGTTCGCCAGGTTGAACATCTCCAGGGCCGAGCACAGATCCTCATGAATGGCGAGCTCCTCTTTCATCCTGACATCCCGGACGCCTTCGGAGAACACCGAGATGATGGCCTCGTCCGACGCCTTTGGGATTTTGAGGCGAACATGGGTGAAGCATTGTACGTACTTGTGCAAGGTTTCGCCCGGCTGCTGCTGCACGTTCCGCAGGTCGCCCGCCGCAGGAGCGTGGTCACGAGTGCCCTAGAAGTTGGTGATGAAATGCTCGCGAAGGTCGTCCCAGGAGGAGATCGACCCCTCCGGGAGGTTGAGGAGCCAGGAGTGCGCTCCGTCCTTGAGGGCCATGGGGAACCAATTGGCCATAACCCTCTCGTCGCCTTTTCCGCTACGATGCTCAGCGCGTAGAGCTGGAGGAATTCCACGGGGTCGGGGTTGCCATCGTAGAGCGGAGGCATATCTGGCTTCAACATGCTGGGTGATGTCTACTACGTAACCTTCTTCTTGTAGACTCGTGTTGGGCCTCCAAGCGCAGAGTTTTGTAGGACAGTAGCAATTTTCTCTCAAGTGGATGACCTAAGGTTTATCAATCCGTGGGAGGCGTAGGATGAAGATGGTCTCTCTCAAACAAACCTGCAACCAAATAACAAAGAGTCTCTTGTGTCCCCAACACACCCAATACAATGGTAAATTGTATAGGTGCACTAGTTCGCCGAAGAGATGGTGATACAAGTGTACTATGGATGGCAGATATAGGTTTGGGAAAATTTTCTTTTTGCCACTCTAAATTTTACCAATTTTCCATATGCCATTCTAGATTTTGATATTTCACTTTTGCCACTGTTAGCTTTTGATAATTATCACAATTGTCATTCCATGGCAAAAGCAAAATAATTTTATTTCATTTTCACCCCTCTTAGCTTTTGAAATATATCACAATTGCCACTCTGAAAATTTTCCTTTTGCCACGAAAATGGCAATTATGAAAATTGTCAACAACTAAGAGTGGCAAAAGTGAAATTTCAAAATCTAGAGTGGCATAAGAAAAATTGGCAAAATCTAGAGTGGAAAAAACAAAATTTTCCCTTTTTTAATCTGAAAATATAAAAACAGCAAGGTAACTAGTAAAAAAAGTGAGCAAAACGGTATTGCAATGGTTGGAAACAAGGCCTAGGGTTCATAATTTCACTAGTGCAAGTTCTCTCAACAATGATTACATAATTGGATCATATAACAATCCCTCAACGTGCAACAAAGAATCACCCCAAAGTTTCTATTGGAGAACGTAGGACGAAAACATGCATCAACCCCTATGCATAGATTACCCCAATGTCACCTCGGGAATCCACGAGTTGAGTGCCAAAACATACATCAAGTGAATCAATGGAACATCCCATTGTCACCACAGATATCCCATCGCAAGACATACATCAAGTGTTCTCAAATCCAATACTCAATCCAACATAACAAAACTTCAAAGAGCAAGACTCAGTTCATCACAAGAAGATAGAGGGGGAGAAAGACCATATGATCCTACTATAGTAACAAAGCTCGCGGTACATCAAGATCGTGCCAAATCAAGAACACGAGAGAGAAAGAGAGATCAAACACATAGCTACTGGTACATACCCTCAGCCCCGAGGGTGAACTACTCCCTCCTCGTCATGCAGAGTGCCGGGATGATGAAGATGGCCTCCGGTGATGGTTGCCCCCTCCGACAGATTGGCGGAATGGGATCCAGATTGGTTTTTCGTGGCTACTGAGGCTTGTGGCAGCGGAACTCCCAATCTAGGTCTCTTTCTTGGGGTTTCTGGATTTATAGGAATTTTTGGCGTCAGTTTCACATCAAGGGGGTCCACGAGGCAGCGATAAGGTAGGGGGCGTGCCCTAGGTGGGTGGGTGCACCCTCCACCCTTGTGTTGACTCGGGACTCTTTTGACCCAACTCTTGTGCTTCGAGGGCTTCTTCTGGTCCATAAAAAATCACCCTAAATTTTCAGCTCATTTGGACTCAGTTTGATATTCCTTTTATGTAAAACTCAAAAACAAGGAAAAACAGAAACTGGCACTGGGCTCTAGGTTAATAGGTTTGTACCAAAAATAATATAAAATAGCATATAAATGCATATAAAACATCCAAGATATATAATATAATAGCATGGAACAATCAAAAATTATAGATACGTTGGAGACGTATCTAGCATCCCCAAGCTTAATTCATGCTCGTCCTCGAGTAGGTAAATGATTAAAACAGAATTTTTGATGTGGGATGCTACCTAACATATTTATACATGTAATCTTCTCTATTGTGGCATGAACGTTCTGATCAATAAGATTCAAAACAAAAATTTAATATTGACATAAAAACAATAATACTTCAAGCATACTAATAGAGCAATCATGTCTTTTCAAAATAACATGGCCAAAGAAAGTTATCCCTACAAAATCATATAGTCTGGCTATGCTCCATCTTCATCATAGAAAATATTCAAATCATGCACAACCCCGATGACAAGCCAAGCAATTGTTTCATACTTTTGTTGTTCTCAAACCTTTTCAACTTTCATGCAATACATGAGGCGTGAGCCATGGACATAGCACTATATGTGGAATAGAGTATGGTGGTTGTGGAGAAGACAAAAAGAAGGAGATAGTCTCACATCAACTAGGAGTATCAATGTGCTATGGATATTCCCATCAATAGATATCAATGTGAGTGAGTAGGGATTGCCATGCAACAGATGCACTAGAGCTATAAGTGTATGAAAGCTCAAAAAGAAACTAAGTGGGTGTGCATCCAACTTGCTTGCTCACGAATACCTAGGGAAATTTGAGGAAGCCCATCGTTGGAATATACAGGACAAGTTCTATAATGAAAAATTCCCACTAGTATATGAAAGTGACAACATAGGAGACTCTCTATCATGAAGATCATGGTGCTACTTTGAACCACAAGTGTGGAAAAACGATAGTAACATTGCCCCTTCTCCCTTTTCTCTCATTTTTGTTTGGCTTCTTTGGCCTCTTTTTTGTTGGATTCTTTGGCCTATTTTATTTTTCCTCACATGGGGCAATGCTCTAATAATGAAGATCATCACACTTTTATTTACTTACAACTCAAGAATTACAACTCGATACTTAGAGCAAAATATGACTCTATATGAATGCCTCCAACGGTGTACTGGGATGTGCAATGACTCAAGAGCGACATGTATAAAGTTTGGAATGGTGGCTTTGCCATAAATACGATGTCAACTACATGATCATGCAGAGCAATATGACAATGATGAAGCATGTCATAATAAACGGAACAGTGGAAAGTTGCATGGCAATATAGCTCGGAATGGCTACGAAAATGCCATAATAGGTAAGTATAGTGGCTGTTTTGAGGAAGGTATATGGTGGGTGTAAGGTACCAGCGAAACTTGCACGGTACTAGAGAGGCTAGCAATGGTGGAAGGGTGAGAGTACGTATAATCCATGGACTCAACATTACTCATAAAGAACTCACATACTTATTGCAAAAATATAGTAATCATCGAAGAAAACTACTACGCGCATGCTCCTAGGGGGATAGATTGGTAGTAAAAGACCATCGCTCGTCCCCGACCGTCACTCATAAGGAAGACAACCAATAAATAAATCATGCTCCGACTTTATCACATAACGGTTCACCATACGTGTATGCTACGGGAATCACAAACTTTAACACAAGTATTTCTACAATCCACAATTACTCACTAGCATGACTCTAATATCACCATCCTCATATATCAAAACAATCATAAGGAATCAAACTTCTCATAGTATTCAATGCACTTTATATGAAAGTTTTTATTATATCCCTCTTGGATGCCCATCATAGTAGGACTAAATTAATAACCAAAGAAAATTACCATGCTGTTTAAAGACTCTCAAAATAATATTAGTGAAGCATGAGAGTTCAAAAATTTCTATAAAATAAAACCACCCCCGTGCTCTAAAAAGATATAAGTGAAGCACTAGAGCAAAATTTCCTAGCTCAAAACAAAAGATATAAGTGAAGCACATAGAGTATTCTAATAAATGACGATTCATGCGTGTCCCTCTCGAAAGGTGTGTACAACAAGGTTGATTGTGTAAAACTAAAAAGCAAAGACTCATATCATACAAGACGCTCCAAGCAAAACACATTTCATGCGCTGAATAAAAATATAGCCTCAAGTAAAGTTACTGATAGACGAACACGAAAGAGGGGATGCCTTCCGGTGCATCCCCAAGCTTAGGCTCTTGGTTGTCCACGAATATTACCTTGGGGTGCCTTGGTAATCCCCAAGCTTAGGCTATTGCCACTCCTTATTTCATAGTCCAGCAAACCTTACCCAAAACTTGAAAACTTCACAACACAAAACTCAACAGAAAACTCATGAGATCCGTTAGTATAAGAAAAGAAATCACCACTTATGACACTATTGTGAACTCATTATCTATTTATATTGTTTTAATATCTACTGTATTCCAACTTATCCATGGTTCATACCCTCCGATACTACTCATAGATTCATCAAAATAAGAAAACAACGCATGAAAAACAGAATCTGTCAAAAACAGAATAGTCTATAGTAATCTGGAAACTTTGCATACTTATGTAACTCCAAAAATTCTGAAAAATTAGGAAAGTCTAGGAAATTTGTATATCAATATTTTGAAAAATGAATCAGAATTTTATCACGCTTTTGTAAAAAATGAGATTTATTTTATTGGGCGCAAAAGTTTCTGTTTTTCAGCAAGATCAAATCAACTATCACCATAGACCATCCCAAAGGTCTTACTTGGCACTTTATTGCAACAAAAACTATAAAACATGATTAATACAGTATCCTAATCATGTTAACACACAAAAATAGTAGGTATAAATATTGGGTTGTCTCCCAACAAGCGCTTTTCTTTATTGCCTTTCTAGATAGGCATGATGATTTCAATGTTGCTCTCATAAAAGATAAGAATTGCAACATTATGGGAGCATCATGAAGCATATGACTAGCACATTTAAGTCTAACCCACTTCCTATGCATAGGGATTTTGTGAGCAAACAATTTATGGGCACATGAATCAACTAGCATAGGAAGGCAAAACAAGCAAAACTTCAAGATTTTCAACAAATAGAGAGGAAACTTGATATTATTGCAACTCCTACAAACATATATTCCTCTCTAATAATAATTTTCAGTAGCATCATGAATGAATTCAACAATATAACCATCACATAAAGCATTATTTTCATGATCCACAAGCATAGAAAATTTACTACTCTCCACATAAGCAAAATTCTTCTTATTCATAATAGTGGGAGAAAATTCAACAAAATAACTATGATGTGAGGCATAATCCAATTGAAAATTAAAATCAGGATGACGAGCTTCATGGTTATCATTACTCTTTATATCATACATGTCATCACAATAATCATCATAGATAGCAAATTTGTTCTCATAATCAATTGAACCCTCTTCCAAAATAGTGGATTCATCACTAAATAAAGTCATGACCTTTCCAAATCCAGTTTCATAAATATTATAAGATTCTAAATCCTCCAAAATAGTGGGATATGATCATTACCTAGAGTTGACACTCTTCCAAACCCACTTTCATCAACATAATCATCATAAATAGGAGGCATTCTATCATGATAACAAATTTGCTCATCAAAACTTGGGGGACAAAAAAATATCATCTTCATCAAACATAGCATCCCCAAGATTATGGCTTTGCATATCATTACCATCATCGATATTTGAAGAATTCATACTAACAGCATTCAATCATGATCATCATTCAAATATTTTGTGCCAAACATTTTATTGACTTCTTCTTCTAACACTTGAGCACAATTTTCCTTTCCATCATTTTCACAAAAGATATTATAAAGATGAAGCATATGAGGCAACCTCAATTCCATTTTTTATAGTTTTCTTTTATAAACTAAACTAGTGAGAAAAGAAGAAACTAAAAGATTCAATTGCAAGATCTAAAGATATACCTTAAAGCACTCACCTCACCGGCAACGACGCCAGAAAAGAGCTTGATGTCTACTACGCAACCTTCTTCTTGTAGACTTGCGTTGGGCCTCCAAGCGCAGAGTTTTGTAGGACAGTAGCAATTTTCCCTCAAGTGGATGACCTAAGGTTTATCAATCCATGGGAAGCATAGGATGAAGATGGTCTCTCTTAAACAACTATGCAACCAAATAACAAAGAGTCTCTTGTGTCCCCAACATACCCAATACAATGGTAAATTGTATAGGTGCACTAGTTCGGCGAAGAGATGGTGATAGAAGTGTAATATGGATGGTAGATATATGTTTTTGTAATCTGGAAATATAAAAACAGCAAGGTAACTAGTAACAAAAGTGAGCGAAAATGGTATTGCAATGCTTGGGAACAAGGCCTATGGTTCATACTTTCACTAGTGCAAGTTCTTTCAACAATGATAACATAATTGGACCATATAACAATCCCTCAATGTGCAACAAAGAATCACCCCAAAGTTCCTATCGAAGAACGTATGACGAAAACGTGCATCAACCCCTATGCATAGATTACCCCAATGTCACCTTGGGAATCCGCGAGTTGAGTGCCAAAACATACATCAAGTGAATCAATAGAACATCCTATTGTCACCACAGATATCCCATTGCAAGACATAGATCAAGTTTTCTCAAATCCAATACTCAATCCAACATAATGAAACCTCAAAGAGCAAGACTCAATTCATCACAAGAAGATAGAGGGGGAGAAACACCATATGATCAAACTATAGTAACAAAGCTCACGGTACATCAAGATCGTGCCAAATCAGGAACATGAGAGAGAGAGAGATCAAACACATAGCTACTAGTACATACCCTCGGCCCCGAGGGTGGACTACTCCCTCCTCATAATGGAGAGCATCGGGATGATGAAGATGGCCTCCGGTGATGGTTTGCCCTACGGTAGGGTGCCGAAATAGGCTCCCGATTGGTTTTTGTGGCTACAGAAGCTTGCGGTGGCAGAACTCCTGATCTAGGTTTCTTTCTGGGGGTTTCTAGATTTATAGGATTTTTTGTGCCAGTTTCACGTTAGGGGGTCTACGAAGCAGCGACAAGGTAGGTGGCGCGCCCTATGGGGGTGGCGCACCCTATGGGGGTGGTGCACCCTCCACCCTTGTCGTTGAGTCGGGACTCTTCTGGCTCAACTCTTGTGCTTTGGGGGCTTGTTCTGGTCCATAAAAAATCACCGTAAATTTTCAGCTCATTTGGACTCCATTTGATATTTATTCTATGTAAAACTCAAAAACAAGGAAAAACAGAAATTGGCACTAGGCTCTAGGTTAATAGGTTAGTCCCAAAAATAATATAAAATAGCATATAAATGCATATAAAACATCCAAGATAGATAATATAATAGCATGGAACAATCAAAATTATAGATACGTTGGAGACGTATCACCGGGCCAGATGACACGACGGAGCTTCGGGGTGAAGGCGCGACAGCCCGCCGCGCTCACAGGTGCAGCGTGCACGGGGGGAGCTTGGTCTTGATGCCCACGCGACACAGGCTCCGCTGGCGCAAGGTCTTGGTGCTAGCACTGAGGCGCTGGGAGCACGCTGATAACCCACAAGTATAGGGGATCGCAACAGTTTTCGAGGGTAGAGTATTCAACCCAAATTTATTGATTCGACACAAGGGGAGCCAAAGAATATTCTCAAGTATTAGCAGCTGAGTTGTCAATTCAACCACACCTGGAAACTAAATATCTGCAGCAAGGTATTTAGTAGAAAAGTAATATGATAATACTGGTCACAGTAGCAAAAGTAATATTTTTGGGTTTTGTAGTGATTGTGACAATAGCAACAGAAAAGTAAATAAGCGAAGAACAATATATGAAAAGCTCGTATGCAATGGATCAATAATGGAGAATTATACCAGAGTGCGATCGATCATGTAACAGTCATAACATAGGGTGACATAGAACTAGCTCCAGTTCATCAATGTAATGTAGGCATGTATTCCGAATATAGTCATACGTGCTTATGGAAAAGAACTTGCATGACATCTTTTGTCCTACCCTCCCGTGGCAGTGGGGTCCTATTGGAAACTAAGGGATATTAAGGCCTCCTATTAATAGAGTACCGGACCAAAGCATTAACACATAGTGAATACATGAACTCCTCAAACAACGGTCATCACCGGGAGTGATCCCGATTATTGTCACTTCGGGGTTGCCGGATCATAACACATAGTATGTGACTATAGACTTGCAAGGTAGGATCAAGAACTCACATATATGCATGAAAATATAATAGGTTCAGATCTGAAATCATGGCACTCGGGCCCTAGTGACAAGCATTAAGCATAGCAAAGTCATACCAACATCAATCTCAGAACATAGTGGATACTAGGGATCAAACCTTAACAAAACTAACTCGATTACATGATAATATCATCCAACCGATCACTGTCCAGCAAGCCTACGATGGAATTACTCATGCACGGCGGTTAGCATAATGAAATTGGTGATGGAGGAAGGTTGATGATGACGATGGCGACGGATTCCCCTCTCCGGAGCCCCGAATGGACTCCAAATCAGCCCTCCCGAGAGAGTTTAGGGCTTGTCGGAGGCTCCATATCGTAAAACGCGATGATTCCTTTTCTCTGATTTTTTTCTCCCCGAACATGAATATATGGAGTTGGAGTTGAGGTCGGTGGAGCGCCAGGGGGCCCACGGCGCGCCCAGGGGGTAGGGCGCGCCCCCCACCCTCGTGGACAGGGTGTGGGCCCCCTGACGTGGATCTTTCTTTCAGTATTTTTTATATATTCCAAAAATAATCTCCGTTGATTTTCAGGTCATTCCAAGAACTTTTATTTCTGCACAAAAATAACACCATGGCAGTTCTCCCTGAAAACAACGCCAGTCCGGGTTAGTTCCATTCAAATCATGCAAGTTAGAGTCCAAAACAAGGGCAAAAGTGTTTCGAAAAGTAGATACGATGGAGACGTATCAACTCCCCCAAGCTTAAACCTTTGCTTGTCCTCAAGAAATTTAGTTGATAAACTAAAAGTGATAAAGAAAAACTTTTACAAACTCTGTTTGCTCTTGTTGTTGTAAATATGTAAAGCCAGCATTCAAGTTTTCGGCAAAGATTATGAACTAACCACATTCACAATAACATTTAGGTCTCATGTTTACTCACATCAATGGCATAATCAACTAGCGAGCAATAATAATAAATCTCGGATGACAACACTTTCTCAAAACAATAATATATGATATAACAAGATGGTATCTCGCTAGCCCTTTCTGAGACCACAAAACATAAATGCAGAGCACCTTTAAAGATCAAGGACTGACTAGACATTGTAATTCATGGTAAAAGAGATCCAGTCAACTCATTCTCAATGTAAACTAACAGTAATGGATGCAAATGACAGAGGTGCTCTCCAACTGGTGCTTTTTAATAAGAGGATGATGACTCAACATAAAAGCAAATAGATAGGCCCTTCGCAGTGGGAAGCAGGGATTTGTAGAGGTGCCAGAGCTCGGTTTTGAAATAGATATGAATAATATTTTGAGCTTTATACTTTCATTGTCAACATAACAACCGAGAGATCTTGATATCTTCCATGCTACACACATTATAGGCAGTTCCCAAACAGAATGGTAAAGTTTATACTCCCCCTCCACCAACAAGCATCAATCCATGGCTTTCTCGAAACAATGAGTGCCTCCAACTAACAAGAGTCCCGGGGGATTTTTGTCTGCAGTTATTTTGATTTTATTTGCATAAAGCATGGGACTGGGCATCCCGGTGACCAGCCATTTTCTCGTGAGTGAGAAGCTGAGTCCACCCCTCTTGAGAATAGCATGGAGGATACAGACAGCCCTAGTGATACATGAGCTATTCGAGCATACAAAACAGAATGTTTATTTGAAGGTTTAGAGTTTTGCACATACAAATTTACTTGGAACGACAGGTAGATACCGTATATAGGTAGGTATGGTGGTCTCATATGGAACAACTTTGGGGTTTATGGAGTTGGATGCACAAGCACTATTCCCGCTTAGAACAAGTGAAGGCTAGAAAAAGACTGGGAAGCGGCCAGCTATAGAGCGACAACAGTCATGAACATGCACTAAAATTAATCAACACCGAATGCAAGCATGAGTAGGATATAATGCACCATGAACATAAATATCATAGAGGATATGCTGATTTTGTTTCAACTACATGCGTGAACATGTGCCAAGTCAAGCCACTCGAATCGTTCAAAGGAGGATACCACCCTATCATACCACATCACAACCATTTTATTAGCATGTTGGCACGCAAGGTAAACCATTATAAGCTCCTAGATAATTAAGCATAAGCAACTACAATCTCTAATTGTCATTGCAAATATGTTTCTTTCATAATAGGCTGAATTAGGAACGATGGACTAATCATATTTACAAAAACAAGAGAGGTCGAGTTCATACCGGGTTTTCTCATCTCAATAAGTTCATCATATAATAATCATTATTGCCTTTCACTTGCACGACCGAATAGTGTGGATAATAATAATAGTTCACGTGCATTGGACTAAGCTGGAATCTGCAAGCATTTAATTCAAGAGAGAAGACAAGGTAATATGGGCTCATTGTTAGATCAACAATAATGCATATGAGAGCCACTCAACATTTTCATTATGGTCTCCTCCTCTCGACCCCCAAAGAAAAGAAACAAAATTATTTACACGAGAAAGCTCCCAACAAGCAAAAGAAGAACGAGAAATCCTTTTGGGTTTTCTTTTAATTATTAGTACTACAGCATGAAAAGTAAACTAACTAAAAGCTACAACTAATTTTTTGGTTTTTTATTAAGGTTTATCAAACGCACAAGAAGAAAGCATAAAAAGGGCAATAAACTAGCATGAATTTTACAATGAAAAAGTGTGAGCACCGACAACTAGCATGAGTGTGTGAACATGAATGTAATGTCGGTGAGAAATACGTACTCCCCCAAGCTTAGGATTTTGGCCTAAGTTGGTCTATGGCCATGGCTGGCCTGGCGGATATCCAAACTAATAGTTGGGGTCGTACTGTGATGCAGCAGCTATTGCCTCATGAGCTACTGCTTGGAGGCGAGCTGTTTCCGTCCTCCTCTTATACTTGTTCGCCTCCTCCCTAGTTAATTATAACATATCTCCCCTTTGCCTGAAAGTCAAAGAAAGCGGGAGCAGGGAGAGCGACGTGATAGGTGCGTCGTCTGTCAAAGATTAGTTGGTACTGGAGGGACTGGTCATTCCTCTCAGCAAACTGATGACAAACCATAGCATCATAATATATGCATCAAATTCCTCTCTAATTCCTGCTTGGACCATGAAATCCTCTGACGGCCATTCACAAGGCCGCACTTGAGCGTCCCTCGGTGGTTCATCGTCCGCATCGCGTATTGTAGGTCTGGGTCCTTGCTTCCTTGAAGAACCACCTTGGTACATTTTCCTAAACATATTTCTTCCTCTGAAAAATTTCTGAAATTTCTAGTAACTTCAAAATAAAAGTGAACCAAACTCAACAATATTGATTGCAGCTACTCCTACAAGTGCCTAGAGACTATATCATGCATTAAAACTACATGGGACCATATAAATTTGACATGCAAGCTCAAGAACAGGGTCACCTAAGCAGCAAAAATTTGCAATGAATAAAGCACTAGAACAAAAACTAATTGGACCATTGGAGGAGTCACATACCACATGATAGGGATAATTAGATTTATGCCCCTAGTTGTGTCCCACTCGTCTGTTTTACCCCTAATTTCCAAAAGTCACCGGTTCTGTCCAAGTCACTTTGCTCGTCTTATGCTTTTGCCCTTTGACCGTTTGACTGCCAATTTGAAAACTTCATAACTAATTCATATTGAATCAGAAAAATGCAAATAAGATACTAAAATGTTCAAAAAAACATCACCTATATGTCAGTGTCATTTGCATTCATGAAAAAAGTTTTGGAAAGTGCACATCCGAGTTTTAGCTCTTTTGATACCACCATGAATAGTAAAATCTAAAAAAATTCAAAAAAAATGGTGGCAAAGAACGAAAAATGTTCTAAGTGCTTGCCAAGTTTCATCAGGGAACGACATTCGTGGAAGTCGTGGCAAACAAATAATCTATTTTGGAGTGTTGATTGTCTTTTCTCCTGGGGCACCCATGAATGTCATTCCCTGACGAAACTTGGCGAGCACTTAAAACATTTCTCATTCTTTGCCACCAATTTTTTTTGAATTTTTTGAATTTTTTTAGATTTTACTATTCATGGTGGTAGCATAAGAGCTAAAACTCAGATGGGCACTTTTAAACACTTTTTCATGAATGCAAATGACACTGACATATAGGTGATGTTTTTCCAAACATTTTGGTATCTTATTTGCATTTTTCTGATTTAGTATGAATTAGTTATGAAGTTTTCAAACTGACGGTCAAAGGGAAAAAGCATAAGAGGGGTGAAGTGACTTGGACAGAAGCGGTGACTTTTCGAAATTAGGGGTAAAACAGCCGAGTGGGACACAACTAGGGGCATAAATCTAATTATCACAAGAACAATCCCCCAAGGCAGTTTTGTGAATGGAGCTTTGAGCTAGGAGATTGAAAATGGCAGCACGATGAGCTAGAACTCGTGCTTGAGCTGGTTGGTGATTTCTTTTGGGAGGAAGAAGGAGTGTCTGGTGGCTGGAATAAGTGGAGGGAACCCACAAGGGGTCCACGAGGCAGGGGGCGCGCCCAGGGGGTAGTGTGTGCCCTCCACCCTCGTGAGCACGTGGCCGCTCCCCCTGCTTTGTTTTCAGTGCCAGATATTCTCAAATATTCTAGAAAAAAATCATATTTAATTTTCAGATCATTCGGAGAACTTTTATTTTTGGGGTATTTTTATTGCATGGAAAATTCAGAAAATAGACCGAAAATACTATTTTTGCTTTATTTAATATAAATAACAGAAAGTAAAAAGAGGGTACAAAGAGTTGTGTTTTTTAAATTCATCCATCTCATACTCATCAAAAGGAATCCACTAACAAGGTTGATCAGGTCCTGTTAACAAACTCATTCTGAATCGCATGAAACCGGAGAATTTTCGAATAACACTAGGTTACCTCAACGGGGATATGCATGTCCCCAACAATAAGAATATCATATTTCTTCTTGACAGTGCGAAGAGGGAATTCAAAACCTCCAATAGTAATTGTTGAAATTTTTCCAATAGAATTGATACTGTGGACTTGAGGTTGTTTCCTCGGAAAGTGTACCGTATGCTCATTACCATTAACATGGAAAGTGACATTGCCTTTGGTGCAATCAATAACAGCCCCTGCAGTATTTAAAAAGGGTCTTCCAAGAATAATAGACATACTATCGTCCTTGGGAATATCAAGAATAACAAAGTCCGTTAAAATAGTAACGTTTGCAACCACAACAGGCACATCCTCACAAATACAGACAGGTATAGCAGTTGATTTGTCAGCCATGCAAAGATATTTCAGTAGGTGTCAACTTATTCAAATCAAGTCTACGATATAAAGAGAGAGGCATAACACTTACACCAGCTCCAACATCACATGAAGCAGTTTTAACATAGCTTCTTTTAATGGAGCATGGTATAGTTGGTACTCCGGGATCTCCTAGTTTCTTTGGTATTCCACCCCTAAAAGAATAATTAGCAAGCATGGTGAAAGTTTCAGCTTCCGGTATCTTTCTTTTATTTGTAACAATTTCCTTCACATACTTAGCATAAGGATTCATTTTAATCATATCGGTCAAACGAATATACAAAAAGATAGGTCTAATCATTTCAGCAAAGCGCTCAAAATCCTCATCATCCCTTTTCTTGGATGGTTTAGGAGGAAAAGGCATGGGTTTCTGAACCCATGGGTCTCTTTCTTTACCGTGCTTCCAAGCAACAAAGTCTCTCTTATCATAACTTTGATTCTTTGATTATGGGTTATCAAGATCAACAGTAGGTTCAATCTCTACATATTATCATTACTAGGTTGAGCATCAACATGAACATCATCATCAACATTATCACTAGGTTCATGTTCATTACCAGATTGTGTTCCAGCATCAGAAATAGAAATATCATTGGGATTCTCAGGTGTGTCAATAACAGGTTCACTAGAAGCATGCAAAGTCCTATCATTTTTCTTTCTTTTCCTTTTAGAATGACTAGGTGAATCTATAGTAGTTCTCTGAGAATCTTGCTCAATTCTCTTAGGGTGGCCCTCAGGATACAAAGGTTCCTGAGTCATTTTACCACCTCTAGTCATAACTCTAATAGCATTATCATTCTTCTTACTATTTAATTCATTGAGAAAATCATTCTGAGCTTTAAGTACTTGTTCTACTTGAGTGGTAACCATAGAAGCATGTTTGCTAATGAGTTTAAGTTCACCTTTAACACTAGCCATATAATCACTCAAGTGTTCAATCATATAAGCATTATGTTTATATTGTCTACCAAAATAAGCATTAAAATCTTCTTGCTTAACCATAAAGTTATCAAATTCATCCAAACATTGGCTAGCAAACTTAGCAGGAGGGATTTCAGCTTTATCATATCTATAGAGAGGATTTACCTTTACTACCTATGTCGGGTTATCAAGACCGTGTATTTCTTCAACAGGCGGCAAATTAAGACCATGTATTTCTTCAATAGGTGGTAAATTCTTAATATCTTCAACTTTAATGCCTTTTTCTTTCATAGATTTCTTTGCCTCTTGCATATCTTCAGGACTGAGAAATAGAATACCCCTTTTCTTCGGAGTTGGCTTAGGAGTTGGTTCAGGAAGTGTCCAATTGTTTTCATTAGTAAACATATTATTTAATAGAATTTCAGATTGATCAACTGTTCTTTCCCTGAAAACACAACCAGCACAACTATCCAGGTGGTCTCTGGAAGGATCGGTTAGTCCATTATAAAAGATATCAAGTATTTCATTTTTCTTGAGAGGATGATCAAGCAAAGCATTAAGTAATTGGAGAAGCCTCCCCCAAGCTTGTGGGAGACTCTCTTCTTCAATTTGCACAAAATTATATATTTCCCTTAAAGCAGCTTGTTTCTTATGAGCGGGGAAATATCTAGCAGAGAAGTAGTGAATCATATCCTGGGGACTATGCACACAACCAAGATCAAGAGAATTAAACCATATCTTAGCATCACCCTTTAATGAGAACGGAAATAATTTAAGGATATAATAGTAGCGAGTTTTCTCATCATTAGTGAATAGGGTAGCTATATCATTTAATTTATTAAGATGTGCCACAACAGTTTCAGATTCATAGCCATAAATAGGATCAGATTCAACCAAAGTAATTAACTCAGGATCCACGGAGAAATCATAATCCTTATCAGTAATAAAGATAGGTGAAGTAGCATAAGCAGGATCATATTTCATTCAAGCATTCAGAGATTTTTCTTTCAGCTTAGCTAATAATTTCTTAAGATCACTTCTATCATTACAGGCAAGAAAGTCTCTAGCAGTGTCTTCATCCATAACATAACCCTCAGGAACAACAGGCAATTCATATCTAGGGGGAGAATCTTCATCATCACTTTCATCAATATTATCAGTTTCAACAATTTCATTCTCTCTAGCCCTAGCAAGTTGTTCATCAAGAAATTCACCAAGTGGCACAGTAGTATCAAGCATAGAAGTAGTTTCATCATAAGTATCATGCAAAGCAGAAGTGGCATCATCAATAACATGCGACATATCAGAATTAATAGCAGAAGCAAGGTTAGGTGTCGCAAGCTTACTCAAAACAGAAGGTGAATCAAGTGCAGAGCTAGATGGCAGTTCCTTACCTCCCCTCGTAGTTGAGGGATAGATCATAGTTCTTTGATCTTTCAAGTTCTTGATAGTGATCAACAGATATAAATCCCAAGTGACTTAAAGAATAGAGCTATGCTCCCCGTCAAGGGCGCCAGAAAATAGTCTTGATAACCCACAAGTATAGGGGATCGCAACAGTTTTCGAGGGTAGAGTATTCAACCCAAATTTATTGATTCGACACAAGGGGAGCCAAAGAATATTCTCAAGTATTAGCAGCTGAGCTGTGAATTCAACCACACCTAGAAACTTAATATCTGCAGCAAGGTATTTAGTAGCAAAGTAATATGATAGTAGTGGTAACATTAGCAAAAGTAATATTTTGGGGTTTTGTAGTGACTGTGACAATAGCAACGGAAAAGTAAATAAGCGAAGAACAATATATGAAAAGCTCGTATGCAATGGATCGGTAATGGAGAATTATGCCGGATGCGATCGATCATGTAACAGTCATAACATAGGATGACACAGAACTAGCTCCAGTTCATCAATGTAATGTAGGCATGTATTCAGAATATAGTCATGCGTGCTTATGGAAAAGAACTTGCATGATATCTTTTGTCCTACCCTCCCGTGGCAGCGAGGTCCTATTGGAAACTAAGGGATATTAAGGCCTACTTTTAATAGAGTACCGGACCAAAGCATTAAAACATAGTGAATACATGAACTCCTCAAACTACGGTCATCCCCGGGAGTGGTCCCGATTATTGTCACTTCGGAGTTGCCGGATCATAACACATAGTAGGTGACTATAGACTTGCAAGATAGGATCAAGAACTCACATATATTCATGAAAACATAATAGGTTCAAATCTGAAATCATGGCACTCGGTCCCTAGTGACAAGCATTAAGCATAGCAAAGTCATAGCAACATCAATCTCAGAACATAGTGGATACTAGGGATCCAACCCTAACAAAACTAACTCGATTACATGATAAATCTCATCCAACCCATCACTGTCCAGCAAGCCTACGATGGAATTAGTCACGCACGGCGGTGAGCATCATGAAATTGGTGATGGAGGAAGGTTGATGATGACGATGGCGACGGATTGCCCTCTCCGAAGCCCCGAACGGACTCCAGATCAGCCCTCCCGAGAGAGTTTAGGGCTTGGCGGTGGCTCCGTATCGTAAAACGCGATGAATCCTTCTCTCTGATTTTTTTCTCCCCGAACACAAATATATTGAGTTGGAGTTGAGGTCGGTGGAGCGTCAGGGGGCGCGCCCAGGGGGTAGGGCGCGCCCCCCACCCTCGTGGACAGGGTGTGGGCCCCCTGACGTGGATCTTTCTTCCAGTATTTTTTACATATTCTAAAAATAATCTCCGTTGATTTTCAGGTCATCTCAAGAACTTTTATTTCTGCATAAAAATAAAACCATGGCAGTTCTGCTGAAAACAGCGTCAGTCCGGGTTAGTTCCATTCAAATCATGCAAGTTAGAGTCCAAAACAAGGGCAAAAGTGTTTGGAAAAGTAGATACGACGAAGATGTATCACGCGCGCGCATCGGCCTATGGCTGCTGCACCACCTGGTAGCTTGCTTCATCCCTTGCCGGCGCCCCATGCCATGGTCGCGTGAGGGCACGTCGTGATGTCTACTATGCAACTTTATTCTTGTAGACATGTGTTGGGCCTCCAAGCGCAGAGTTTTGTAGGATAGTAGCAATTTTCCCTCAAGTGGATGACTTAAGGTTTATCAATCCTTGAGAGGTGTAGAATGAAGATGGTCTCTCTCAAATGACCCTGCAACCAAATACAAGAAATATCTTGTGTCCCCAACACACCCAATACAATGGAAAATTGTATAGGTGCACTAGTTCGGCGAAGAGATGGTGATAAAAGTGTAGTATTGATGGTAGAAATATATTTTTATAATTGAATAAATAAAAATAGCAAGGTAGCAAATAGTAAACGGGCACAAAAATGGTATTGCGATGCTTGAAAATGAGGCCTAGGGTCCGTATTTTCACTAGTGCAACCACTCGGCAGTGCTAATATAATTGGATCATATAACCGTCCCTCAACATGCAACGAAGAATCACTACAAAATTCCTATCTAGTGGAGAACATAAGACAGAATTGTTTGTAGGGTATGAAACCACGTCAAAGCTATTCTTTCCGATCAATCTATCCTAGAGTTCGTACTAAAATAACACAAAGCTATTCTTTCTGATCGATCTGACCAAGAGTTCATACTAAAATAACACCAAAGCAAATTCAGATTCATAATATTCAATCCAACATAAAGAACTTCAAAGAGTGCCCCAAGATTTCTACCGGAGAAACAAATACAAGAACGTGCATCAACCCCTATGCATAGATTACCCCAATGTCACCTCGGGAATCTGCGAGTTGAGTGCCAAAACATATATCAAGTGAATCAATATGATACCCCATTGTCACCATGAGTATTCAATTGCAAGACATATATCAAGTGTTCTCTAATCCATAAAAGTATTCAATCCGATAAAACAAAATCTCAAAGGGAAAACTCAATTCATCACAAGATATAGAGGGGAAAACACCATATGATCCGACTATATTAACAAAGCTCACGATACATCAAGATCGTGACATCTCAAGAACACGAGAGGGGGATAGAGATTAAACAAATAGCTACTGGTACAAACCCTCAGCCCCGAGGGTGGACTACTCCCTCCTCATCGTGGTGGCGGCCGAGATGATGAAGATGGCCATCGGAGATGATTCGCCCCTCCGGCAGGGTGCCGGAACAGGGTCTAGATTGGTTCTCGATGGCTAGAGAGCCTTGCGGCGGCAAAACTTCTGATCTAGGGTTATTTCTGATGGTTTCTCTATTTATAGGATTTTTTTGGCGTTGGTTTCACGCGAAGATGGGCCTCGAGGTGAGCACAACCCACCGGGGCACGGGTAAGGGCCCAGGCGCGCCCCGGTGTCTTGTGCCCTACTACTTCACCTTCTAGTCCTTCCATGAAGCATCAGAGGTATCTTTTGTTCCAAAAAAATGGTCAAAAAGTTTTAGCTCCTTTGGAGAACTTTCATTTCTCCACAAACAACAACACCATGGTAGTTTTGCTAAAAACAGTGTCAGTTCGGGTTAGTTCCATGCAAATCATACCAAAACCATATAAAATTATTGTAAATATGGCATGAATACTTCATAAATTGTAGATACGTTGGAGACGTATCTGCATCCCCAAGCTTAATTCCTGCTCGTCCTAGAGTAGGTAAATGATAAAAGAAATAATTTATGAAGTGTGAATGCTAGCAAAGTGCATAAGTTTGATCAATGATAATTTCAATCACTTTTCCTAGCTTCATAACATCAATTATTTCTCATAAAACTTTTCATGTAAAAGTAGAAACCAATTCACATGCTAAGGTTCAAACAATGAATTCTCTTGAAACTGAACAACCTATGTTCTCAGTCACCAAACCATTGCAATTCAAGTTATTCCATAGAGTCTAAGTAAGAGCTCCACATACTCAACCATCATATAGTCTTCTATGATTTCTAACACTCACTGCATACACATGAGCAAAATGTTTCAACCGGACACATAGAAATATAGGGGCTTATAATTTCGCCTCCCAACGTATTCACCTCAAGGGTGATGTCAACAATAATAACTCATGCTACCCATATCCAACTGGATATATGTGCCTAGATCTTTCCTCACCGCATGATGCTTGCCAAAAGAGAAAAATAAAAAGGAATAGAGAGAAAAACATAGACTCTTGCATGAAAGTAAAAACATAAAAGTAAAAGATAGGCCCTTCACAGAGGGAAGCAGAGGTTTCCATGTGCTTATTTGTTTGTATGCTCAACCCCTTAGTGCAAAAGAACGTCACGTTATATTGCCCCTTATGATAGCAACCTTTATTATGCAGTTTGTCGCTTTTATTCTTTGCCATCACAAGTTTGTACAACGCTCAATTTTCTCTTGCACTAAATGATCTAACACTTCTAGAAGCAATTTTTATTGCCTTATTGCACCGATGACAACTTACTTGAAGGATCTTATTCAATCCTTAGGTAGATATGGTGGACTCTTGAAAATAAGATTTGGGTTTAAGGGTTTTTGGATGCACAAGTAGTATCTCTACTTGGTGCGGATTTTTTGGCTAGCAAAGATGGGGGGGCAAGCACCACATGTTGAAGGGTCTATGACAATATAACTTCTATGTGAATATGAACAAACATAAACCATTACGTTGTCTTCCTTGTCCAACATCAATAGTTTTGGCATATAATATTTTTATGGGGGCTCACAATCACAAAAGATTTCCATGATAGTGTATTTGCATGTGAAAGTTCTCTTCCTTATACTAATTATTCGTGAATTGCTTGTATGGCCAATATTGTGATTGTCAAGCCTCAAAAGATTCACTTTCTAAACCCAATGTGAAGCTACCACTAGGCATGATATGATTTCAACTTCATGGCATTCAATTTATTCAGCAATTTACTCATAGGATATAAGTGAAGCACAAGAGTAAATGACAAGCTACTCCAAAAAGATATAAATGAATATCATGAGCATAATATTTATTTCTCTCAAATTAATTTAAGTGAATCAAGAGAGAATTTCTTCAAAAATACTAAATCACACCGTGCTCAAAAAGATATAAGTGAAGCACTAGAGCAATTCCATAGAAAAGAGCTTCGTTGATGGGATGTGAATGCCACTTACCTAGCCTCCCTAGAAACTATTTGAGGACTCTATTTTATTTAAAAACTTTCAGATCTAAGTATTTTACGAAAACAGAAAGAAAAATGAAAATAAAATGACATTCTAAGAATATCACAACTCATGTGAAGAAGCAAAAACTTAGGCTCAACCGATACTAACCGATAATTGTTGAAGAGGAAAGGTGGGATGCCTATCGGGGCATCCCCAAGCTTAGATGCTTGAGAATTCTTGAAATATTACCTTGGGGTGCCTTGGGCATCCCCAATCTTGAGCTTTTGTGTCTCCTTAATTCTTCTCATATCACGGTTTTCCTAAATCTCAAAAGCTTCATCCACACAAAACTCAACAAGAACTCGTGAGATACGTTAGTATAAACCAATGCAAAAACCTTATCATTCTATACTGTAACAAATACTAAAATTATTATTCAACATTTCATACTAAATGCCTCTGCATATTTAATACTCCTATACTCAAATAAAATCATTAAACAAGCAAACATATGCAGACATATGCAAATATAACATCAATCTGCCAAAATAGTACAGTCTGTAAAGAATGCAAGAGTATCAATACTTCTTAGACTCCAAAAAATATGAAAAAAATATCACACTGTATAAAATTTATCAGAGCTCATTTTGCAAAAAAAAAAATCAACATTTTATCACATTCTGACTTTTCTAGGGAATTTTTGCAACAACGGTAAACTTTCTGTTTTCAAACAACAACATGTATACTTGCAAAATAAACATGGCAAAGGCTATCATTGCCACTTTTATTGAAATAAAATATGCAGAACATTATTCTAAATAACATCAAGAAAATACTAACAACATAAATTGATGCTCTAAGCAAAATGCATATCATGTGACGAATGAAAACATAGCTCCAAGTGAGGTTACTGATAATGTTGGAGACGAAAGAGGGGATGCCTTCCGGGGCATCCCCAAGCTTAGTTGCTTGGATATTCCTTGAATATTAACTTGGGGTGCCTTGGGAATCCCCAAGATTAGGGTCTTTTCACCCTTTATTCTCCTCATATTGACATCTCACCCAGAACTTGAAAACTTCAATCACACAAAACTTAACGGAACCTTGTGAGATAGGTTAGTATGATAAAGAGCAAACCATTTCACTTTTGGTAATGTCAAATACAAGATTCATAATTTTTCTCACACAATGCATACTGTAGAATATCATTTCCACAATTTATCTTGAGCAATATAAGCCATAGAAACTAGAAAACAAGCAAACTATGCATTGAAAACAGAATCTGTCAAAAACAGAACAGTTTGTAGTAATCTGTACTCCAACCATACTTATGCTACTCCAAAAATTATGAAAAATTATGAAAACCTGGTAAATTTGTCTATTAATCTTCTGCAAAAATAATCAGCATTTTATCACGCTTCTGTTAAAAATGAGAATTGTTTTCCTGAGCGCAAAAGTTTCTGTTTTTCAGCAAGATCAAATCAACTATCACCGTAAGCCATCCCAAAGGTCTTACTTGGCACTTTATTAAAACAAAAGCAATAAAACATGATTACTACAGTAGACTAATAATGCGAACACACAAAAACAGTAGGTAAAAGTGTTGGGTTGTCACCCAGCAAGCGCTTTTCTTTAATGCATTTTATCTAGGCATGATGATTTCAATGATGCTCGCATAAAAGATAAGAATTGAAACACAAAGAGAGCATCATGAAGCATATGACTAGCACACTTAAGTATAACCCACTTCCTATGCATAGAGATTTTGTGATCAAACAACTTATGGGAATAACAATCATGTAGCATAGGAAGGCTAAACAAGCATAACTTCAAAACTTTCAACACATAGAGAGGAAACTTGATATTATTGCAATTCCTACAAGCATGAGTTCCTCCATCATAATAATATTTAGTAGCATCATGAATGAATTTGATAATGTAACTATCACATAAAGCACTCTTTTCATGACACAAAAGCATAGAAAACTTATTACTCTCCACATAAGCAAATTTCTTCTCATCAATAGTAGTGGGAGCAAACTCAACAAAATAACTATCATGAGAGTGAAAATTAAAATCATGATGACAAGTTTCATGGTTATAATTATTCTTTATAGCATACATGTCATCACCATAATGATCATAGATAGCAAGTTTGTTCTCATAATCAATTGGGACCTCTTCGAAATAGTGGATTGATCACTAAATAAAGTCATGACCCCTCCAAATCCACTTTGATAATTGTCACAATAAGATTCAACACCCTCCGAAATAGTGGGATCATTACTTCCTAAAGTTGACACTCTTACAAACCCACTTTTGTCTATATAATCATCATAAATAGGAGGCATGCTTTCATCATAATAAATTTGCAAATAAAAACTTGGGGGACAAAAAATCTCATCTTCATCAAACATAGAATCCCCAAGCTTGTAGCTTTGCATATCCTTAGCATCATGGATATTCAAAGAATTCATACTAACAACATTGCAATCATGCTCATCATTCAAATATTTTGTGCCAAACATTTTATTGACTTCTTCTTCTAATAATTGAGCACAATTTTCCGAACCATCATTTTTAAGAAGGATATTATAAAGATGACCAATAATATGATGCAACCTCAATTACATTTTTATGTAGTTTTCTTTCATAAACCAAACTAGTGATAAAACAAGAAACTAAAAGATTCAATTGCAAGATCTAAAGATATACCTTCATGCACTCACCTCCCCGGCAACGGCGCTAGAAAAGAGTTTCGTTGACGGGATGTGAGTGCCGCTTACCTAAACTCCTTGACAACGGCGCCAGAAAAGATCT
Source organism: Triticum urartu (assembly GCF_003073215.2). Classification (NCBI taxonomy): domain Eukaryota; kingdom Viridiplantae; phylum Streptophyta; class Magnoliopsida; order Poales; family Poaceae; genus Triticum; species Triticum urartu. The sequence goes on from NC_053026.1 coordinate 307,391,485, forward strand.
TGATGTCTACTACGCAACTTTATTCTTGTAGACACGTGTTGGGCCTCCAAGCGTAGAGTTTTGTACGACAATAGCAATTTCCCCTCAAGTGGATGACCTAAGGTTTATCAATCCGTGAGAGGTGTAGGATGAAGATGGTCTCTCTCAAACGACCCTGCAACCAAATACAAGAAATCTCTTGTGTCCCCAACACACTCAATACAATGGCAAATTGTATAGGTGCACTAGTTCGGCGAAGAGATGGTGATAAAAGTGTAGTATTGATGGTAGAAATATATTTTTATAATCTGAATAAATAAAAATAGCAAGGTAGCAAATAGTAAACGGGCACAAAAACGGTATTGCAATGCTTGAAAATGAGGCCTAGGGTCCGTACTTTCACTAGTGCAACCTCTCAACAGTTCTAATATAATTGGATCATATAACGGTCCCTCAACGTGCAACGAAGAATCACTCCAAAGTTCCTATCTAGCGTAGAACATAAGACGGAATTGTTTGTAGGGTACGAAACCACCTCAAAGCTATTCTTTCCGAACAATCTATCCTAGAGTTTCGTACTAAAATAACACGACACTATTCTTTCCGATCGATCTAACCAAGAGTTCGTACAAAAACAACACCAAAGAAAATTTAGATTCATAATATTCAATCCAACACAAAGAACTTCAAAGATTGCCCCAAGATTTCTACCAGAGAAACAAAGACAAGAACATGCATCAACCCCTATGCATAGATTACCCCAATGTCACCTCGGGAATCCGTGAGTTGAGTGCCAAAACATATATCAAGTGAATAAATATGATAGCCCATTGTCACCACGAGTATTCAATTGCAAGACATATATCAAGTGTTCTCTAATCCATCAAAGTATTCAATCCGATAAAACGAAATTTCAAAGGGAAACTCAATTCGTCACAAGATAGAGAGGGGAAAACACCATATGATCTGACTATATTAACAAAGCCCGCAATACATCAAGATCGTGACATCTGAAGAACACGAGAGAGAGAGAGAGAGAGATAGAGAGAGAGAGAGATTAAACACATAGCTACTGGTACAAACCCTCAGCCCCGAGGGTGTACTACTGCCTCCTCATCGTGGAGGCCACCGGGATGATGAAGATGGCCATCGGAAATGATTCCCCCCTCCGGTAGGGTGCTGGAATGGGGTCTAGATTGGTTTTCGGTGGTTACAGAGCCTTGTGGCGGCGAAACTTCTGATCTAGGGTTATTTCTGATGGTTTCTCTATTTATAGGATTTTTTTGGCGTTGGTTTCACGCGAAGATGGGCCTCGAGGTGAGCACAACCCACCGGGGCACGGGTAAGGGCCCAGGCGCGCCCCGGTGTCTTGTGCCCTACTCCTTCACCTTCTAGTCCTTCCACGAAGCTTCAGGGGTCTTTTTTGTTCCAAAAAAATCATCAAAAAGTTTCATCTCATTTGGAGAACTTTCATTTCTGCACAAAAAACAACACCACGGTAGTTTTGCTGAAAAGAGCGTCAGTCTGGGTTAGTTCCATGCCAATCATACCAAAACCATATAAAATTATTGTAAACATGGCATGAATACTTCATAAATTATAGATATGTTGGAGACGTATCACGTCGCGCCTGGGCTCCAGGTCCACGTCGTGCCAAGGGAAGGAGGCACGCCGTGGGCCATGTCACCCGCCTGGGTCGGCGGAGGGTGGAGTGAGCGGGATGTCGCACGAGCCTCACTGGCGGTGTTGACGAGCTCAGTGATGCGGCCGAGCCAGTCGTCGTAGAGGTTGTCAGCGGGGCAATCTTGCAGGAGTTCGCGCGCCATGAGCAACACAGCCTACGTGTTCGCCGGCGCACGGCAAGCATGGGAGGATGATGTCGTGGCCGGAGTGGGCGATGGATTTGCGGTGCGGCCATCACACCGCCTGGAAGGTGGCAGCGACAAATCCTGCTGCTCGCGAGTAGCAGGGTCAGTGGCGACGTTAGCCACGGGGGAGGCAGAGCGGCGAGCGGCCCGGCACAAGCGGCCCGGCGCTCGGCGCGGACGCGACGAGCGTCGGACATGGGAGTGACGGAACAGAGGTGAAGCGAACGGTGGGAGAAGGACTTCGACACGCTCCTACCTAGCGCACCACATGTCGGATTCAGGGCTCTGCATACCCATGAAGATTCGAACTCTGGGGCGTGTGCAAAGAACTCAACCTCTCTAGCCTATCAACTCGTCGCCCCATGGCCTAGCCCGATTTGCGCGATCAGGTGGCAGAAATCGCCGGAGATCCATAAAACAAGCTTTCTTGCCATACTTCAAGCGCTTGGTCCATACATTTGCACCACAAGGTGGACATGCATAATCTCCATGCACCATATATGAAGCAATCATTCCTAATGCTGGGAAGTCATTTATGGTCCACAAGACAGCCGCTCTGAGTTTAAATGTTTTCTGTTCGGATGCATCATAGGTTGTCATCCCATTCACAAAAAGATCTCTCAGATCTTCTAAAAGAGGTTGCATAAAAACATGAATCTTATCTCTAGGGCTCTTAGGTCCAGGAATAATCAAAGACAATGACAGATAAGATTTCTTCATGCATAGCCATGGAGGCAGGTTATACATGACTAGCACAACTGGCCAACAACTATATTTATTGCTCAGCATCCCATATGGATTAAATCCATCTGTTGCTATGGCAAACCGAATATTACGACAATCATTTGCAAATCCATGCTTCTCATCAAATTTCTTCCATGCCTCGGAATCTGCTGGATGCCGTATCACATCATGCTGCTTGGTGCGCCCTTCATCGTGCCATCGAGCTAGAGTTGTTGTTTCTTTGCACATGAATATCCTTTTTAGCCACTCTTTGATTGGAAAGTATCTCAAAACTTTCATTGGCATAGCTCTCTTTCTTTCCTTTTTAGTTAACTTGGTTTCGGGCATTTTATCTTTCCACCTAGAAGCCTTGCATTTAGAGAAAAAATCATCATTTTCTATCTCTTTCCAGAACAACTGACAGTTATTTGGGCAGACATGAATTTTCTGATATCCTAATCCAAACTTTGATATGATCTTCTTGGCCTCGTAAAATTTTTGGGCCAGAGCTTTTCCATTTGGAATAGCCATGTGCGGAATATTAAGTAGATCTCCAAATGACTTATCAGACCATTTGTTCATGGATTTTGTATTGAACAAAAGCGCAAGTAAGGAAAGCTGAGACAATTCACATCCTGGCCACAAAGGCTTCTCTGAATCTTGAATTAATTTGTACAATGCCTCTGCTTCTTTAGTTGCTCCATCTGGAAGTGGATTTGAAAAATCTGTACTATCACTCATAGGCACATCACCATCATATATTTTCCTAATTGAATCCATAATCATTTCATGCATATTAGCATTTCCTTCAGTTTCAGGCTGTGGTTGTTGATCATCATTGTGATCGGATGAAGACTCACCGTGAAAAACCCATTTGTCATAGTTCTGAAGCATTCCATTCCACATCAAATGGCCACGACTTCATCCCTTGATAGTACTTCAGTGTGAACACAATCTTCACATGGACATCGGATCATTATATCCGCTGGTATATCTTTATATGCAAACTCCAGAAATTCATCTACACCAGCTGAGTATTGTGTACTTTCTCTTGGAAATTGCAATAGTAATTAGGTGGATTCTAAATCCATTGCACACTGCATAAAAATAACAAATATTATTGCAGTTGTAACCATGAAAGAATTGCAAAAGCTTATCTTGTAAATATCTGATTTGTGATTTAAGTTCCTAACGTTGTACAATAGAAATTCACAATTATATCATTTTTCAACAATATATATAAGAAATGTGTACTTGTTTCTTGTTCATAAACTGCAGGCTATAGGCAAACATGATTGCAAGTTATTTAGGCCACAAAACTAGTGAAATCATCTGAATATATCTTTGGTTCATGCTACAGACAACCAGATTGTACACTATTTCCTAACACTGGTGAACTTAACATCCAACAACTCAAAATGATAGTAAATTTGTGAACATATAGTACAGCTACGTAGAATCTGCAAAAAAATAGTACATCACAAGCAGTAAATGGTATAAATAGCCTTCACCTGTACGTACGACAGCAGCTAGCAAGTTCAAATTGTCCAATTCAATTGTTGACCAACTGAATTTTCATCATGATGCAACACCAGCAGCAGCTGCCAAAGTTCAGCTAGTCCCAAACACCTGGAACCATATTGTACAATCTGAATCCTTTGATCTAACAATTCACTAGAAGAAAAAGTTATATTCACATATGACATACAAGTGCCCAAATAACATCAATGAAGCACACAGAACATATTTAGTTACAGCAACAATTCCATCTCAAAAGACGCTGAGAAATTGATAAGATCATGTAGTTGATGCCTACATTAGCCAATTCAGAGTAACACTTGTTCATCCATCAGGCATAAGTCACTACTATCAATGAAATAATAACATGATCTAAGTCAATGTTTTTCTAACATCGATAAAGCGCGGATAAATCATCAGCCAACATCCTTTTCGGTGCTAGTCTAACAGAATGCGGTTGGGAGTTGGAACATCAATGTTTGAAGTTCTGGTGAGAACAGATCAATATAGGCTAGAAAATCCCTAAAAACACAAGAGAATAGAATAAAACAGAGTTGGACACATTCTTCAACAATCTGCACTCCAACTGTCCAGAAACAAAGCAGTAGAACGTCTCCTGGGCACACTTTCTAGTCAGAAGTACCCAAATAAAATCAACAAAATACTAAGACAACAGCACACCAAATTAGAGCACTACTCCAATAGTAATCTGTACTCAAAGCGAAACTAGAAAAAAGTGGCACATTCATTGTTTATGGTATCTGGTTATGAAACAAACACGAGTTTCCATTGCCCGGCAGACTGCAGTGGTGAACTGGACAGCAAGCTTAAAATGTGGAGAGAAATTATAATGGAAACTATACACAAAGTATATCATTGGCATCTATGCTCGGCATGTTCCTCAAAAAATCATATGAGCCATTTCTCCAATAGTTCAGAAAAATCAGTACAACCAAAATCTAAAGTCGACTGCACTTTCAAGAAGACAGTACCCAATTAACACCAATGGTGTTCTAAAATAACAGATTTAGTTACATAGCTACAGCTATAATTCAGTTACGTCAAAGTTGAAGTCCTAGAAAGAGCAGAGCAATAGAGATGTTTCTAAAAAATCTATAATCTAGTCAAAAGTACCCAAATAACATCAGTGAAATACTCAGACGGTAACACGTTTAGTTACAATACTACCTCCAGTAGTAATCTACACACAAAAAGCAACTATAGAACAAAACAACATAACCATGGTAGTCTGGTTAGCTTCAAAAATGTTATGGCACTTATTCTGGCAGTCACGGGAGCTGACGGAGTAGTCCAAACAACTAGAACTTATGTTGGTAGTCCCTTCTTGGACTATTGGAATTGGTCTGAACAGTGAGGTAGTCCAAACAACTGAACATAGCCCAGGTGGTATTGTACAGCTCTGAAATCCATCCCCTTCGTCATCTACCAAACCCCCCTACATCCCACGGCCATGTCTCCAGGTGCACACAAATAAGTTGACTAGACGAGAGGAGAAGGGAAGTGTTGGTGTCAAAACCGGCGGATCTCGGGTAGGGGGTCCCGAACTGTGCGTCTAGGCCAGATGGTAACAGGAGGCAAGGGACACGAAGTTTTACCCAGGTTCGGGCCCTCTTGATGGAGGTAAAACCCTACATCCTGCTTGATTAATATTGAAGATATGAGTGTTATAAGAGTAGATCTACCACGAGATCAGAGAGGCTAAACCCTAGAAGCTAGCCTATGGTATGATTGTATGTTGTGATTGTTGTCCTACGGACTAAAACCCTTCGGTTTATATAGACAACGGAAAGGGTTAGGGTTACACAAGGTCGGTTACAAAGGAGGAGATATCCATATACGTATTGCCTAGCTTGCCTTCCACGCCAAGTAGAGTCCCATCCGGACACGAGACGAAGTCTTCAATCTTGTATCTTCATAGTCTATGAGTCCGGCCAATGGAGATAGTCCGGCTGTCTGGAGACCCCCTAATCCAGGACTCCCTCAGTAGCCCCTAAACCAGGCTTCAATGACGACGAGTCCGGCGCGTAGTTGTCTTCGACATTGCAAGGCGGGTTCCTTCTCCGAATACATCATAGAAGAATTTGAATACGAGGATAGTGTCCGACCCTGCAAATAAGTTCCACCTTCCACCGTAGAGAGAATATTTTTTTTCGTAGATCTAATTTGCTGGCTTGTTTTGATAGCATGACATCATGTCATGGCCCGGTGATTATTCGGACCGTTTTTCTTAACCAGCTCCACACATAACGCGAGGCGGTTTCTTGACACGCCTTGCCGAAGCGGAGATCGTGTTCCCCTAATTAAGGGATTCTCATTAATGCGGTCGTGGGTAACCCAACCGTGTCTAGGACTCCTAGATTATAGGCAAGTCCCAAACGGCTATGGAGAGGACGTTGATATTCACCCTCTTTATAAGGGGACAAGGTTTTCACTTTTCCCTCTCGTGCTCAACCAAACCCTTCCCCCGCCTCGAGTTCTAACACCCAAAGCCCAGGTTAGGTGCCCCGGATCTTCAATCATGTCCGGATCCAGCCTTCAAGGCCGATGGATGCCCTCCTCCGTGACGGAAGAGGACATTAAGAAGTTGAGGGAGGCCAGATACCTGACCGCCGAGGTGTCGCATCGGCTGCCTGCTCAAGGGCAGGTCGTCCCTACTCCCGAACCCAACGAGAACGTTGTGTTCGTCTCCCAGTTCCTCCGAGGTCTAGGCCTCACTCTGGATCCCTTCGTCAGGGGCTTGATGTTCTATTACGGGCTAGATTTCCATGATCTAGCTCCAGACTCCTTTCTCCACATCACGACATTTATTGTCGTGTGTGAGGCCTTCCTCCGTGTGACCCCTCACTTCGGCCTGTGGCTCAAGACCTTTGAAGTACAAGCGAAGGTGATCGAGGGGCAGCATGTAGCGTGTGGAGGTGCATCAATAGGCAAGATGGCAAGAGCCCCATGGCCGAAAGGTTCCTTTCCAGAGGTGTCCGAATTATGGCAACGGGAGTGGTTCTATGTCACGGCTCCCAGAAGTGCCAAGTGGGTGGCTGCCCCCGCTTTCTGCCTGGGCCCCCACCACAACTGATGTCATGGATTAGCAGGGGTCTGAGCTGGGGTCCAGCCAAGGACGTGCCTATACTGCAAAGCCGCATCCGAGATCTCTTCGAGGGAGATTTTAATTTGGCTGCAGTAATACAAGTTATGTTGGTTCGTCAAGTCCAGTCTTGCAAACGCCGGACCCTGCGCTTGTGGGAGTTCAACCCAGAGGGACCACATGCCATTCAAAGTTTCCTCGGCCTAACGCATAAGGAGATGTACAAGTCATTCTTCGGACCTCAAGTGGAATGTCCGGATATCATCGAGGACGTGGGCCTGAGCAGTAATCGCGCCGCCGAACAAGTAAGAAATCCCCTAGCCGAACACGCTATCTCTTATTCGAAGTTATTTCTGAGAGTCCGCTTTTTGATCAGGACTGGCTAACAAAGGCAAAGATGATCCGGTGCTTGGCTCCCCTCCCTGAGGGTTTGGAAAATCCGGTATTGGAGAAGATGCTCGAGGTCGCACCTTGTCCGGAGCCCCTGAAGGAAGATACCGAGGGAGATAATACGGGCGGACGCGGGCCCCCATCGCTATCTTCTCCAACTGAGGGAACGAGCGTCTCCATGAAGGAGGACGATCGGGGGAGGAAAAGGACTGCTTCCGAGGATCCGGAAGCCGAAGCCTCCAAACGGGAGAAGAGGTCTCCCACTGAGGGTCCTGCCTTGGGGGGTGTTTTTGCCACGCAGAGTCCACGGGGGGATCAGCCCTCCAACGAGTCGTAAGTGATCCAAAATATTTTTAATAGTAAGGGTATGCTATCTTTTTCCTCTGAGAAAATAACCACCGCATCTATCTTGCAGTTCGGGCCTCAGCCCCTCTCAAATGAGCTCATCCTTGGGGGATCTTCTTCCAGAGATGATGGAGAGCGAAACGCCTCCCCCGGACTCCTCCGCTCCGGAAGCGGGCGACCCCGAAGTGTCGTCGTGGAGGGCCTCTCCGGATCCCGTGAGGCCAGAAGATAATCCTGTAGACCACCAAAGTCCCCAGTGTCCGGCTCCCGAAGAGAGCATACGAAAGAGTCCGACACCGTCTGGTGTGCGGTCGGACGTTCTGAGGGAGTTGGTAGGGCAAGCGGCCATCTAAGAAGAGCACCGTATGCTGATGGGTACGGTGATGGAGAGAATCTCGTCTACTGAAAGCGGATTACATGAAGCCTTTATGAGTCTATAGACGGGCTTTGAGGTATGTGAGATAATATGTGATAGTACTGCACATGTTAAGTGTGCCCTGTGTAGATAGTAGCCCCTGCGACTCTGGTTGTCGTCGAGAACGGCGGCGAACAGAGGATCATATTCCCAGGCAATAACCAAACTGCCTCTATGTGCAGGTGGTGGAAGCTCCGGTGGCTAGCCGGACTAGGGAGTTTGCCCAATTGAAACAGCAACTGGATGCGGCAGACACCGACATCGAGCTTGTTAACAAGAGGCTTGACGAGGCACAAGGTAAGTGTTAATATCCGGTGAACGCCACATAGTAAGAGCAGCATAATGTCAGTATCTTTAATATGTTGTGACTATAGATGGAGCTGCCACCGTGGAAGCCTTGCGGCCGGAACTTGCCCGAGCCAAGGAACAAGCGAGGAGTAGTAATGCGGCTGCTTTGAAGGCGTCCGAAGAGTTGAAAGCCGGGAAGGCCGCACATTGCGAGAGCCAGGATAAGATGGCCATAGAATTGAAAGACACTGCCGACCGTTGTTGGGTCCTTGAGAAAGAAAACCAAGCAAAGGCAACAGACCTTGAGAAGGCCGCGGCGGCGGACAAAGACACCCGTTCTGCTATGAGAGCGAAGAAGGAGGAGCTGCGGGAAGCCGGGGACATTGCGGCTAGGAAACCCTTCATGTTATGGAGGAAGTTCGGAGATCCTTGGTATGCCCCTTTGGATCGGATGTGGAGTTCGGTAGATGTGTATATGGATTTGGTGGCGATCGCTGCCGATGCGGCCAAGTACTTCCAAGGTCAGACATATCGCGAAGTGGACAAGCTGTTCTGGACGCAATTCCACATTCCAGAACGTCCACTTTCATTGACTGACCAGCTAGCCGAGTGGCCGAACTGAATAGGTTGTCCGGACTCGCCATGAGGTCTGTTGTGGATCAGCTATGGCCGGAAAGACCAAAGCCGAATAGCTATTTCAGCTTAGTGCAGCAGTTCCTTGATGCGGTGCCGTGCATTAATGCGATGAAGAGGTCGGCGTGCATAGAAGGCTCGCAGATGGCCCTTGCCCGTGTTAAAGCATACTGGGCAGAGATGGATGCTACCACCATTGCGGCGCAAGGATCGGCCATAGGCCGGGTGGCTGCCGAGCACTATTTTGAGGAGGTTCTCGAGGGTGCTCGTTTGATAGAGGCCCATTGCTCAAAAAATATTATGTTTGAGTGATATGTATTTTCATTGTAAGCACAATGCTTTTATGAATTTTTTATAAGGTTATTTTTATACTTTTGCCTGAAAGTAGTATGATGCCTCCTATGTGGCCGTTTATGTATACATGTGTATAACCTGAAAGATTGCAGCCGTCGGCTTCAACCCCCACGCATAAAATGCGGGGGTGTTCGCAAAAAACATGTGTTCACACTTAACCCAACGTCTTGGTCCTATTAAGGAGATGATAGCGTAGCGAGCGAGGCAACCAGACTATAATGCTTTAACACTTTCACTTAGCCATAGGAGTTTGACAGTGGGACTACTAGATAGCCCCTGGTGGCTCCGCACTCTCCCGATCGCGGGGTGCGTACATGCCTGGCCGGGAAACGGCCCTTCGTTAAGGCGGAGGAATTCTAACATTCCGATAGGTCACCGAGTGGTTGACCAGTCTCACGCTATATCATGACAGTCAGTTTTCGGCTTTCTCTACTGAGGTGCTCGTCCGGATGAACTAGGGCACAATCGCAGTAGTTCTCCTGGTGCTACCTTAGCCGGTAAAGCGGAACATAAGGCACCAAAACACAGGAGCCGGGCAAACCCAACATTTGACCAAAGATAATGATTCGGAGCTGATGCATATAAGGCCAAACTCGTGACGCCGAACACTCCCTAAGGTATTCGGTCTTTATGGTATAACCCGGTCCTAGATAGTGCCCTTCGTAAGAAGCCCCTTGTGTCCAGGTACGTGCATTATTCTGACGTGGCCACATGCCAAGATGCCAGCATCCTTCTCGAATGTGCTGAGAATTCGGTGGATATGTATCAACAAGAGACAGTAAAAAAGGTTTACGCAGGGTCTTAATCTAAAAAGAATCCTTGGAGCGGGTCCTTGCTGCACGTCTGCGCCTGTGTCTCCCTTGTGCCGTATCCTGGACAGGTGTAGCATGATGATTATCTGTAAAAGAGAGGAGCTTAGGTGAAAAAAGCTGTCGTGCAAAAAGATAGTTTTTTAAAGAAATCATGTATAATTCAAGGTAAGTAAGAATTGCCGCTTGTCTGCGCACGTTGAGCCCCTTGTATTTGTAATAGGGGTGTGATCATTGATCCGGTAAAAATTGCATATGGCAGCGCCGGACTCATCTAACCGTGTCCGAGGTCGTGACGACCTGCTAAATGCTTTAGTTCGTGAGGCCGTTTTTAGTGTGCAGCTGCCAAGGCAGCCGCACGCTCTTCGGCATGCAGAGATCGCTTAATACTTCCGTTCACTGTAATGATGCCACGTGGACCGGGCATCTTGAGTGTGAGGGAAGCATAGTGTGGTATTGCGTTAAAGCGAGCGAAAGCTTCGCGTCCGAGTAGTGCTTCATAGCCACTTTGAAACGGAGCGATGTGGAAGGTTAAATGTTCGCTACGGAAGTTATCGGGGAAGCCAAATATAACTTTTAGTAGCAGGGAGCCCGTGCAATGAGCCCCTGGGCCTGGCGTTACTCCTTTAAAGGTAATATTGCTATGGCAAATTTTTGTTGGGTCTATCCCCATTTCGCAGATTGTATCCTGGTATATCAGGTTTAGATTGCTGCCACTGTCCATCAGGACTCATGTGAAGTGGTATCAGTCAATTATTGGGTCTAATACCAGGGCAGCCCATCCTGCACGCCGGACACTTGCTGAGTAATCACGATGGTCGAAAGTGATCGGTTGAGACGACCCGTGGCAGGACTCCGCGATGATAGGCCTTCGGGCGTATTTTTCTGGGAGTGCCTTTTTGTTTCTGCCATTGATCACGTGTAACACGTTTACTGTTTTGACTTCTGGTGGAAATTCCTTTTGTTCCCCAGTGTCTTCCTTGAGAGGCTCATCCTCATCTTCGCTTGGTGTATCCTCCCCCTTGTGTACGGCGTTGAGCTTGCCGGACTGCTTAAAGACCCAACATTCTCTGTGGGTATGATTGGCTGGTTTGCCAGGGGTCCTATGGGCCTGACATATTTGGTCCAGAATTTTGTTTAGGCTGGACAGTGCGTCTCTGGCGCCTTTAGGGGGCGGCTTTTGCTGACCTGACCGGGAGCTTTTGAATCCGGCGTTTACTGCCATGCTCTTTGTGCTGTCTCTTTTATTCCGGCGTTTGTTATTGTTGTTGCGCCGTGATTTCCCGTTTCCATCTCTAACTTCAGATGTACTAGGGTCGCTGGAGCTGCATCAGGCTAGCCAGATGTCTTCACCCGCACAAAAGCGGGTCATGAGGCTTGTCAATGCTGCCATTGTTCTCAGTTTTTCTTGGCCGAGGTGTCGGGCAAGCCATTCGTCACGGACGTTGTGCTTAAAAGCTGCCAAGGCTTCGGCGTCCAGGCAGTTGACAATTTCGTTCTTTTTAGTAAGAAACATGTTCCAAAGCTTTTGGGTTGACTCTCCGGGTTGTTGAGTTATATGACTCAAATCATCCGCATCCGGAGGTCGGACATAAGTCCCTTGAAAGTTTGCCCGAAAAGTGTCTTCGAGCTCTGCCCGGCTTCCAATGGAGTTTTCGGGGAGGCCTTTAAGCCAATGACGAGCTGGCCCTTTGAGTTTGAGTGGTAAGTACTTGATGGCATGGAGATCATCTCCTCGAGCCATATGGATGTGGAGGATATAGTCCTCGATCCAGACCCGAGGGTCTGTTGTTCCGTCGTATGCCTCTATGTTTACAGGGTTTGAATCCCTCTGGAAATTCATGATCCAGCACCTTGTCGGTGAAACATAGGGGGTGTGCGGCACCCCTGTATCTGGGTGTACCGTGTTGTTTGGATGTTTTTTGTGTTATATCGTATGCTGGGGCGCGCTTGCGTGGTCCATAGATGGATCTGGTTGCGCTGTCTTCTTGGTGTAAGCCGTCGCGTGAATCGCGTATTGTCTTGTAGGTGGCATTGTTTGCCGCTCTATGTTGGCCGTGAGGTCGTCTATCCGGCCAGGTGGCTGTTTTGATTTTTGGTTGTGAGGGGTCTGAGGCCTCCTCATCGAATTCAGGTAGCAACTTCCGCTTTGGGTAGCTCTTGGTGGGGCGATTGTCCCCGTACTTCGCTGCTGTGTTGAGTACTTTACTCCATCTGATTTGGAGTGTGTCCTGCGCAGCCTTGAGCCTTTGCTGCTACTTTTTCAGACTCCTCGCGGTGGCAACAAGCCTTTGACGGGCATTCTGCTGCTCCGGATGTTTGTCCGGCGTTGTGTCGTCTGGACTATTATCTTTGACAGAATTGGTTTGTTCGGTTTGATTCTCCGTATTGCCGTGGTCCTACAGTGGTTCGCCCTACTCCAACGCTGGGTCTGTTATCATTATTTCTAGCAAGGCATGATTTGGGGCAGTGCTTGCGCCCGCTTTGACTGCTTCTCGAGGGAATAAGCCTTCGGTGCGTCCTTCCGTTCCTCGTCGTGTTCCTTTGGTGTGTCCACCATGTATACATCATATGATGAATTGGACGTCCAGTGCCCTGTGGGCGGTGGTTCCTCTCCGCCTCCCGCATCGTCGTCCATACCATCGATGTCTGCGGAGTCGAAGTCGAGCATGTCGGTTGAGTCATCGACAGTGGCTATTAAGTGGGTGGTGGGTGGGCGTCGAATTTCGTCGTCTGCATCCCAATCCTGTTGGCCATAATCCGGTTAGGGCTCTCCTGACAAAGAGAGAGACCTTAGTGAATTCAGAATGTCACCGAAGGGCGAGTGCTGAAAGATATCCGCGGTGGTGAATTCTATGATCGGCGCCCAATTGGATTCAATTGGCAGGGGCGCGGATGGTTCGGTTTCCGGAAGAGAGTCCGGCACCTTGGAGTCACGGGCTGCATGGAGATTTGCGCTGGTGTTCGGCTCGATCGCCGTTGAGACTGCAACCCCTGAGGTGGTGTCTAACCACCCGTCCTCGATTGGCGCAGTTGGCTCCGAACTAAGGGTCGGAGCTGATGCGGGCGCGGCTTCTGGGGTACTGTTCACCTGTAGAGCTAGGTCATACCCATCGCGACAGCGGGGCGTGCCCGGCTATGGCTCAAGTCCGTCGAAGATCAAGTCCACACGGATGTTGGCCGTGTAATTCAAACTTCCAAATCTTACCTGATGGCTAGGGGCGTAGCTTTCAATCTGCTCTAGATGGCCAAGAGAATTAGCCCGCAGTGCAAAGCCGCCGAATATGAACATCTGTCCGGGGAGAAAAGTCTCACCCTGGACCGCATCGCTATCAATGATAGTAGGAGCCATCAAGCCTAACGGCGACGACACAGAGGAACTCTCAATGAAAGCACCAATGTCGGTGTCAAAACTGGCGGATCTCGGGTAGGGGGTCCCGAACTGTGCATCTAGGCCGGATGGCAATAGAAGGCAAGGGACACGAAGTTTTACCCAGGTTCGGGCCCTCTTGATGGAGGTAAAACCCTACGTCCTGCTTGATTAATATTGAAGATATGAGTGTTACAAGAGTAGATCTACCACGAGATCAGAGAGGCTAAACCCTAGAAGCTAGCCTATGGTATGATTGTATGTTGTGATTGTTGTCCTACGGACTAAAAACCTTCGGTTTATATAGACATCGGAGAGGGTTAGGGTTACACAAGGTCGGTTACAAAGGAGGAGATATCCATATACGTATTGCCTAGCTTGCCTTCCACGCCAAGTAGAGTCCCATCCGGACACGAGACGAAGTCTTCAATCTTGTATCTTCATAGTCTATGAGTCCGGCCAATGGAGATAGCCCGGCTGTCCGGAGACCCCCTAATCCAGGACTCCCTCAGGAAGGAGGGAGCGTTACCTCGGTGGTCAGTCTTGCCGTCCTGCACGGCGAGGGAGAAGATGGCCGGCCGGAGGAGCAGCGCACCGACGGCGGGGAGGTCGGAGTGGCGGACAGAAGAGCAGTGGATGCTAGCAGACGACTTCCAGCCGTCCTAGCGCGGCCTTGCTGCTTGTCCTTTCTGTGATGTCCGCAAAGCCGCCGCTCCCCTGTCCGTCGCCGCCTTCCGCCGCTCGCCAATCCGTCGCCGCCTTTTCGCCGATCCCCTTTCTGTCCGCCTTCAAGCCTAACGAGAGGAGGTTGGATAATTGATTCGTGTCGTAGTCGTAGGGAGAGACCTAGATTGATCCGGATATGAAGGGCAATATCAAATCTGGATCAGAGAATAGAAGAGGAAGATTTGTTTCTTCACGCGATTTGGTTTCTCTAGGATGGTTAGCACAGATTTTCGCGCCACATTATTAACCATGTGTACCGCCGTGTCCTTTTTTGCTGAATTAGTTTTATTTTTAATTATGTATATTTGTAGTTTTATAACACATATAATTTGCAACAATAAATGGCAACATATAAGATCTGTTGCATGCAATAGGGTCTCACGAGCTGCAAGTCTACAACGCATATGCTGCATCGTTTATATCCGTATCTATCAAGATTTTTGCACCATATAGTTAAAACGTTGTAGAACATGTGTTGCTTTATAGGGGGTATCCTTTTAGTGAGTGGACAATTTGAAAGGGGACAAGTAGTACATCTTATTCCGACGAAAGGTGGTCTTCGCCTGCAAAGCCTCTGGTTGTGATGCAGCGGTGGGCTCGGCGATGACATCCGTCCTGCCGTGCTGGTGTCTTGGTCTTATTGCACTAGAATGGAAACCTTTGCCAGATTCCTCGGGAACCCATGCCTGTCCTTGCCTCCTTAGCACCAAATAGGAAACTGCCTGCGCCCGCTGGCGCCCACCTGCCTCAGTCGTCATGGCTTGCATCATGGCAGCCTCGTGAGCCTGGGTACCTGCATAGGAATCTCCGCTCCGCAGGAGGCAACCTAGGGAGGTCGCTCCCTCCGGAGGTCTTGGCGTCGTCTACCTTGCGAGGCCTATGGGGCCCTCGCGAGGGTCTGGTCTAGGCGGCCTTGCAGATGGGCAGTACCAGGCCATTGGAGGAGTCATGCCATGGGCCACAGGCCTGACAAGTCTGGGTACCCTGGTTCCCATAACACCGACAGTTTGTGATACTTATAGGAATAGCGTGATAGATCGATCAGAAGGTACAATTTTGAGCTGGTTTAGTATGCTACAAACAATTTTGTCTTATGTTCTCCAATAGATAAGAACTTTGGAGTGATTCTTTATCGCACTTTGAGGGATTGCCATATGATCTAACTATGTTAGCACTATTGAGAGATTGCGCTAGTGAAAGTATGAACCCTAGGCCTTGTTTTCAAGCATTGCAATACCGTTTGTGCTCACTTTGTTACTTTCTACCTTGCTATTTTTTATTGTTCCTATTACAAATATCAATATCTACTATCCATATTACACTTGAATCACCATCTCTTCGCCGAACTAGTGCACCTATACGATTTACCATTGTATTTGGTGTGTTGGGGACACAAGAGACTCTTTGTTATTTGGTTGCAGGGTTGTTTGAGAGAGACCATCTTCATCCTACGCCTCCCACGGATTGATAAACCTTAGGTCATCCACTTGAGGGAAATTTGCTACTGTCCTACAAAACTCTATGCTTGGAAGCCCAACACGAGTCTACAAGAACAAGTTTTAGTAGACATCAGTAGGGACATATGTCCTCGGTAGAGATCCATACTTGGACCCTTTTTGCGTATGGGGCAATGAGATATTCATGAACCAGCATCAAGTGAGGAAAATGATAAGGATTGTTAGGAAAAATGAAGAACGATGATAATTAATCTATTTGTTTATGCTCTATCCAACACAACAGCGAGCTGTAGGATGGTAACTATGAACTTTGTAGCCTTCTCCTTTTACTTCCATAATGAGTTGTTAGACAACAATGTCTGAATATTGTTCGTTTGTAGTTTTTTCCCAAATTATTTTACTCGAGATTACCTCGAAAAGTACATGATTGGTGTACATGCAATGAAGGTTAAATTATTTCATTGAGACTACAATGAGTATCGAGAAGTCTTAATGAAGACAGTGAAGGATCGTCGGGCGGTCATCACAAGGGGTTGGCTTAGAGTTGTGCGTGCATTAGGTATGAAGAAGGGAAGAATATGGGCATTCCGCTTCACCTTCTCCAGAAACCATAATGTCTTTCGCCTCTCTCTTTACCATCATTAATACAACTGTGGTTCATCATTCTTTATTTGGTGCTTATGTAGTTCTTCAATATATGTACCTGTGAATTGAATTATGCATTCATTCTTGAACCTATATTTGTAAACTTGATTCGATATGAAATAAGTGATTGCCTACTTCCAAATTCAAAATCTGTTTCAAATTCAAATTATGTGAATGTTAAATGCAGGGATTAAATTATGCTTTGCAGGCCATTACACTGCACACAGTTTGCGAAAGAAAAATATCCGTGATAAACGTCAAGATCAGACACATTTCTCGATCACAACATGTTGTAGGGTGGAGACCCTAAGTGGAGATATTTCATGAATTGGAGGGGGATCCATGAAGAATGCTAATAACACGAAGAACAAGAGGGGAAATCACAAGAGAAACACTCAAGAACAAGTCCAATCACACATCCACTAGACCAACAAACACATGAGATCCACAAATGTACATGGACAACAAAGGGAACAAAGATACAAGGTAAAGTTCATCCCAAATCCAAGAGGAGATGAGGACTTGATGATTCACTTGGGGAATCCTTCTCCACAAGTGGAGGTCTTGTACTCCAATGGGTCCTTCTCTCTCAAGAGGAATCCCACAAGGGAGATACATGAGCTAAGATCTATGATTAGTGTCTATTCTTAGCTAACCCTAGAAATGAGGAGGAGAAGGAGTATATATAGGTCCAAGACATGAAGAGACAAGTGAGGGCGAAATGGGAAAGATACATGGGCCAAAGCCCAATACATGCACGCAGGCAAGTCCGGGCACCCAGGGTAAAGGGCGTCGGGCTCCCAGAGTCGGGGCATAGAGGGTGCGGGCATTCGGGGGCAGGGGCGCGGGCACTCGGGGGTGAAAGCCCGGGCACCCGGGGTGGATAGCAGGGCCGTGCCCTTTGTGTCCGTCGGAGCGGGCACCCGGGGCATAGGAGGCCGGGCACCCGGGGTGGTCCGAGGCCTCCGGTGCTTCGCGTCTTAGGGTCCCTCTTCCTCCTCCCTTCTTGGATGATGTAGATGTTCTCTTGCGCTTGAACTCCTCCTCATCATCGATGAAGCTCATGTAATACATATGCATGCACACAAGAGGGATGTCAAGTAGTATACCATCCTCGAAGGGGTCAAGTGAACACGTGTAAAGGAGATGATTAATCCTTATGTATGTGTAGATGTCACACGTGTCACTTGTCGAACAGACTCTTGACATGGTGATGTCCATAAGATGCTCTGCATCATCCCCTCCCCCTTGGGAAAGATCCGTCCTCGGATCAAAATCCAAATCACCATGGGAAAGAGATGTCGTCGCCGTATATAAGTGGATGATCTCAAAGAGTTCATCATCTTGAAGTTTGAAATGGGCACTCTCCAATGTCTCACCGTCTTGTAGTTCCTTCAAAAGGAGCAAAGACAAGAAGCACTTGGAAAAACAAATGTGGTTAGCATTAGTGCAAAACCAAGCATTCAAGAGGCGATTCACCCAATAAGTATCGTCATCATGCATAGCATAAGGTGTGACAATTAAGTGTGGCATCGGAAGTAAGTAGATAAGTTGAGAACAATCAAGGGCATCGTAGAAACAAGCATGCAAATGGGAGGTAGAGATGCAAATATGTTTGACAAGTGAACAAGCATCTACCTCAAGGTCATAGCAAACATGCACAAAGCGCTCAACCAAAGGTCTATGGTAGGCATAGGAATCATTCACAACACCAAATATATTGAGAATCCAAGCATAACGTGCATATGGTTTAGTGAAAATTGTATGGCACTCAACACAATAGAAAGAGCAATTGTTCATCATGTGTGAGGCAATCAAGTCAATCATGTGACAAGCAATGGGATACGGCATATGTGAAGTGATGACATTGGTGCGACCAAATATGTGATATGAGCAAGTAGGCAACAACTTGGATGCAACACACAAGGCATACATGTCATGAGGCATGGTAATGTGGAAATCATGAGTGAAAGCAATATCTCTAACATGTGCGCAATGTGTCATGGTGCAAGAAACACATGAAGTATGATCCACAATATGCATGCTCATGGTTTCAGTGTTCTCCAAAGAGAAGGATATCACCTCGAAATCATGTCCTTGGGCGTTGAGGAGTCCTGGATTGGGGGGTCTCCGGACAGCCGGACTATATCCTTTGGCTGGACTGTTGGACTATGAAGATACAAGACTTCGTCTCGTGTCCAGATGGGACTTTACTTGGCGTGGAAGGCAAGCTAGGTAATACGGATATGTATACCTCCTCCTTTGTAACCGACCTTGTGTAACCCTAGCCCCCTCCGGTGTCTATATAAACCGGAGGCTTTTAGTCCGCAGGACAACATACAATCATACCATAGGCTAGCTTCTAGGGTTTAGCCTCTCTGATCTCGTGGTAGATCCACTCTTGTACTACCCATATCATCAATATTAATCAAGCAGGACGTAGGGTTTTACCTCCATCAAGAGGGCCCGAACCTGGGTAAAACATCATGTTCCCTGCCTCCTGTTACCATCCGCCTTAGACGCATAGTTCGGAACCCCCTACCCGAGATCCACCGGTTTTGACACCGACATTGGTGCTTTCATTGAGAGTTCCTCTATGTCATCGCCGTTAGGCTTGATGGCTCCTACGATCATCGATAGCGATGTAGTTCAGGGTGAGACTTTTCTCCCCGGACAGATCTTTGTGTTCGGCAGCTTCACACTGTGGGCCAACTCACTTGGCCATCTGGAGCAGATCGAAAGTTACGCCCCTGGCCACCAGGTCAGGTTTGGAAGCTTAAACTACATGGCCGATATCCGTGGAGACTTCATCTTCGACGGATTCGAGCCTCTGCCTTGTGCGTCACGCGGTCACGATGAGTACGATTTAGCTCTACCATCAGACAGTGTTCAGGAGATCGCACCGGCAGCCGCTCCGACCCTCAATTCGGAGCCAGTTGCGCCGTCCATGGACGGGTGGATGGACCCCGCCACGGAGGCCTTACCCTCATCGGCGATCGAGCCGAACATCGACCTTACCCTCCACAAGAGCCGTGTTGTCAAACTGTCGGATCCTTCTCCGGCCACGGACTCCGAACCGCCTGTGCCCGTTCCTAGCGAATCCGATTGGGCGCCGATCATGGAGTTTACCTCCGCGGATATTTTTCAGCACTCGCCCTTTGGCGACATACTGAACTCATTAAGGTCTCTGTCCTTGTTAGGAGGATCCTGGCCGAACTATGTCCGGCAGGATTGGGATGCGGACGACGAAGAAATCCGCGCCCCACCCACCACCCACTTAGTAGCCACTGTCGATGACTTAACCGACATGCTCGACTTCGACTCCGAAGACATCGACGGTATGGACGACGATGTGGGAGACGAAGAGGAACCACTGCCCACAGGGCACTGGACAGCCACCTCATCATACGATATAAACATGGTGGACACACCCAAAGAAGGCAATGACGATGAGACAGCAGAGGATGACCCCTCCAAGAAGCAACCCAAGCACCGACGTCAGCGGCGCCACTCTAAGTCCCGCCAAAGAAAAAGTGGTGATACCGGCACAGGAGATAATAACACTCCGGATAGTGCCGAAGACAACAACAATCCCCTCCAGCAAGGTTTAGAACAGGAGGATGGAGGAGCCAACCCTCCTGAGAGAGCGGCAGATGGAGAGGCGGAGGATGATCATTACATGCCCCCCTCCGAAGACGAGGCAAAGCCTCGACGATGCCGAATTCGTCGTGCCAGAGGATCCCGTCGAACAAGAGCACTTCAAGCGCCGGCTTATAGCCATGGCAAATAGCCTTAAGAAAAAGCAGCAGCAGCTTCAAGCTGATCAAGATCTGCTAGCCGACAGATGGACTAAAGTCCTCGCAGCCGAGGAATATAAACTTGAGCTCCCCTCCAAGAGTTACCCAAAATGCAGGTTGCTACCCCAACTGGAGGAAGAAGAGTATGACGCGGCTGATCGGCCACCTTGTGGCCGCGATAGAGAGGCATTCCAACCAAAAACTCAGCCTGCACCCCGACGCCATTCAAATAAAAAGGCATGGGGAAATACGCCAGACCTGCGAGACGTATTGGAGGACAAAGCAAAACATGCAATATCGATCTACAGATCACGAGGGCGCGCCACTACGCAAGACGATAAACGTCACGCCGGATACAGTAAAAGTAAGTCCGGCCGGGCCGACCACAGCGGACACGACTCATTCGAGCTGCGTCGCGACATAGCCCAGTACAGAGGCGCCGCACACCCCCTATGCTTCAAAGACGAAGTAATGGATCATCAAATCCCAGAGGGTTTCAAACCCGTAAATATTGAATCATACGACGGCACAACAGATCCTGCAGTATGGAACGAGGATTTCCTCCTCCACATCCACATGGCCCGCGGTGATGACTTACACGCCATCAAATACCTCCCACTAAAGCTCAAAGGATCAGCGCGACATTGGCTTAACAGCTTGCCAGCAGAGTCCATTAGCTGTTGGGAAGATCTGGAGGCCGCATTCCTCGACAACTTTCAGGGCACTTATGTGCGACCACCAGATGCCGATGACTTGAGCCACATAATTCAGCAGTCAGAAGAATCGGCCAGGCAATTCTGGACTCGGTTCCTAACAAAGAAAAATCAAATCGTCGACTGTCCGGATGCAGAGGCCCTAGCAGCTTTCAAACACAACATCCACGACAAGTGGCTAGCCCGGCACCTTGGTCAGGAAAAGCCGAAATCTATGGCAGCCCTCACGACACTCATGACCCGCTTTTGTGCGGGAGAAGACAGCTGGCTGGCTCGCAGTAATAACATATCAAAGAACCATGGTACTTCGGATACCAAGGACGGCAATGGCAGGTCACGTCGAAATAAACATAAGCGCCGCATTAACAGCGACAATACCGAGGATACGGCAGTCAATGCCGGATTCAAAGGCTCTAAACCCGGTCAGCGGAAAAAGCCATTTAAAAGAAGCACTCCGGGCCCGTCCAGTTTGGACCGCATACTCGATCGCTCGTGCCAAATACACGGCACCCCTGACAAGCCAGCCAACCACACCAATACGGATTGTTGGGTATTCAAGCAGGCCGGCAAGTTAATTGCCAAAAACAAAGATAAGGGGCCACATAGCGATGACGAGGAAGAGCCCCGGCAGCCGAATACCGGAGGACAGAAGAGGTTCCCCCCACAAGTGCGGACGGTGAACATGATATACGCAAGCCACATCCCCAAGAGGGAGCGGAAGCGTGCGCTCAGGGACGTATATGCGTTGGAGCCAGTCGCCCCAAAGTTCAACCCATGGTCCTCTTGTCCGATCACCTTCGATCGCAGGGACCACCCCACTAGTATCCGTCATGGAGGATTCGCCGCACTGGTCTTAGACCCAATTATTGACGGATTTCACCTCACTCGAGTCCTTATGGATGGCGGCAGCAGCCTGAACCTGCTTTACCAGGACACGGTGCGCAAAATGGGTATAGACCCCTCAAGGATCAAACCCACAAAAACGACCTTTAAAGGCGTCATTCCAGGTGTAGAGGCCCATTGCATAGGCTCAATTACACTGGAAGTGGTCTTCGGATCCCCGGATAACTTCCAAAGCGAAGAATTAATCTTCGATATAGTCCCGTTCCGCAGTGGCTATAATGCGCTGCTCGGGCGAACCGCATTTGCGAGATTCAATGTGGTACCGCATTAGGCATACCTCAAGCTCAAGATGCCAGGACCTCGGGGGGGTCATCACAGTTAATGGAAACACAGAGCGCTCTCTCCGCACGGAGGAGCACACTGCGGCCCTCGCAGCAGAAGCGCAAAGCAGCCTCTCAAGGCAATCCACCAGTTCGGCGTTTCAAGACCCGGACACCTTCAAGCGCGCTCGGAGTAATCGGCAACTAGACTGCCTGG
The DNA here is from genome assembly GCF_003073215.2 of Triticum urartu. NCBI lineage: Eukaryota > Viridiplantae > Streptophyta > Magnoliopsida > Poales > Poaceae > Triticum > Triticum urartu. The sequence continues at coordinate 307,413,998 of NC_053026.1, forward strand.
CACGACCTGAGCTCGCGTAGCAATGCAGCCCCCACCCCAATCCCAGCCAAACGGCGAAATCCGTGCCACGCATACATAATTATGCATTAAAAATATCATGGGCACAGGTGGGGAGGGGTGGCACAACTACGGCACGCCCCAATACGCGGCTTAAACCGCACTAGGGGCTTCCCGCTTTGTTATTTTTCTCTTTCAGGACTTTAATCTCTGGAAACCCTGCCCGGTAACATGATTGCCGAACACATGATGCAGCAACCAAGGAGGCAGAAAGCTACGTCACACCACGGAACTCCCAGGTGGATTACGATAACGAGTGAAATATTTGTTTTAATACTATTCCTTAGCTTGCCCTTGGAAGGGACATAGTCCTAATTTTTGCTTACCGCACTATCTGTATCATTCTGCTTTAACGCACCTTTTTGAATAAACAATGCATAACATTACGACTATTCTTGCATTCTTGTTATATATATATGTGTGTGTTCATTAATGAAGCCTTGCAACCGTACACTTTGGTACGGCCAATACACCAGGGGCTTAAGTACCCCACAATATGGTGTGAGAAGTCCGAACACTTTCACAAGTGCGGCACCCCTAACTTATAGCACTATATGCATCAGCTCCGAATCATGTCTTTGGTCAAATGTTGGGTTTGCCCGGCTCCTATGTTTTGGTACCTTACGTTCCGCTCTATCGGCTAAGGTAGCACTAGGAGAACTACTGCGATTGTGCCCCGGTTCTGCTGAGCTAAGCACCTCAGTAGAGAAAGCTAAAACTGACTGTCATGATAAGGTGAGAGACTGGTCGCTGTTCGGCGAGGTTTCAAGTCCCTAAAGACTTATGCCGCTTAGAGCGAGGAGCTGGTCCTGTCCGGCTTAAAGGCATGTATTGCGCCCTGAATTCGGCCTTCCGAATACCAGGGGCTTCGCCGAAATTTAAAATTATAGAATTATATGGCTAAGTGAGAGTGATAAAGCATTATTAGTCCGGTTGCCTTGTTCGCTGGCTGAGCACCTCCCTCGAAGGACCCAAAAATGGGAACAAGAGTGCTCAGGTTTATCCCAAACACCCCAGCACTCCCGGCATGGGGGCAGAAGCCGAGGACTAGCCATCTCTCAGATTGGATAAACAGCCAAACAGAAGGTAATATTTTAAATTCAAACAAGTGTTGCATAGCGCATATGAAACAAGTTTTCATCATACAGGATCACACAAGCAAGTTTACTCAAATATTACATCCTTTGAACATTCATCCTCTACAAGACGGGCACCCTTCAGGACACCCTCATAATAAATTTTTGGGGTGCGATGCTCCTTGCCCTACGGCGGTCCTTCCTTGATCAGCTTCACGGCCTCTAGCTTGGCCCATTGCACCTTCACACGGGCAAAAGCCCGGCGTGCACCTTCGATGCAGACGGACCGCTTGACGACTACCAGCCGAGGGCAGGCATCCACAAGCCGCCTCACTAGGCCGAAGTAGCTGTTCGGAAGGGCGTCGCCGGGCCACAGCCGGACTATAAAGCCCTTCATGGCCTGTTCGGCCGCCTTGTGTAGCTCGACCAGCTACTTCAGCTGGTCGCTCATAGGCACCGGGTGTTCGGTCCCAGTATACTGAGACCAGAACAGCTTCTCCGTTGAGCTCCCCTCCTCGACCTGGTAAAACTGTGCGCATCCCACACGTTGCGGGGCAAATCTGCGAATGCTCCTGGAGAGCTCTAGATTCGGGTAAGTAATAGGTAATTTACTTTCACATGCTTGCTTTGCATATAGAATGCCTTACCCACCGCTATTTTCTTCATCGTGTGAATCTCCTGGAGGGCCTTTTGGGCGTCAGCCTTGGCACTCTTTGCACTGTCACGGGCGGCGGCAAGCTCGGAATCTCGCGTCTTCGAGTCACGCTCCAACGCCTCATGCTTTGACACGAGAGCTTGGAGCTCTTGCTGCACCTCTCCCACTCGTGCCTCTTGCCTTTCCTGCTCGGTGCACTCCTTGGCCGCTTTGTCTTCGGCCTTGGATAGCGCTTGCTTCAGGATCGCCACCTCGGTCGTGGCCCCTGGCAAACATACGATGATCCTGACATTTTGCAATCGCGTCTTCTTTTATATATACATATCTATAGACAGGGTACTACTTACCATTGTTCTCCTCGAGCTGCCTCTTGGCAAGGCTGAGCTCTTTCTTGGACCCCTCGAGGTCCTGCTTCAGGGTGGCGACCTCTGCAGTCAGTGCGGCTGAGGCCAGTAGCGAAGCCTGCATACGCACATAGACATAATTATGTTAGACTCCTGCGGTATTATTTGATCCTATATTCAGCTTTTCTTTTTGAACACCGAATAGAGCATCAGGGGCTATTGTCTATGCGGTAATATTTTTCCTATATTTCAAACACTTACCTCAAAGCCTGTTAGAAGGCTGGCACAGGCTTCAGTCAATCCGCTCTTGGCGGACTGAACCTTCTGGACCACAGTACTCATAATGGTACGGTGCTCCTCGTCGATGGAAGCGCTGCGAAGCACTCCCAGCAGATTGTCCGGCACCTCTGGATGGACAGAGGTCACCGGCACAGGCGTCTTGCCCCTCTTGGAAGGAGGCCGGCTGCTCGAGTCCGGAACCACTGGAGGTTCCGGCGCGGTGTTCGGCTGAGGGCCGAACTCGGAGCCCTCAGGGGCCTTGTCCCCTCTGCTCCCGGAGTCCGGAAGGTCGTCTTGAGGCGCCTCCGGGACTGCCTCCCCTCGACCCGGTGCCTCTTGAGACAATACCTCGGCGTCGTCCGCAAGGCAAGGGGAGGTGGCGGTTAGAAGTGGATCGCTATCCATATCTGACGAGCCCAGGGAGCCGTCCAACGATACATCGATACTGGCTTGTGGCGGCCTGCATAATCATATTCGGCGTTAGGGGAAGCAGTGCGACAAAGGAATGCTATGAGTTACTATGGTATCCGAATACTTACGACTTCGCCAGGGGCTTGGCCCTGAGCAACCAGTCGTCTTCGCCTTCGGCAGCGGTGGTGGAACTGTCCGGAAGGAGCGTCCTTCCCTTCTTGGACCCTTCGGCCTCCCCAGTTGGGGCGGCCTTCCTTTTCTTGTCTCCCCCATCTGAAAGGGGAGCATCTTCTTCTTCCTCCTCGTCTTCGGGGGAGGAGTGTGTCGCAGAGTTATCGGACGATGAGTCCGATGACGTCGGGCGTCGGGAACTCTTTTGGGTTCCCTTGGCCTTCTTGGTCTTCTCCGGCACCTTGTAAGGAGCCGGAGTCAACATCTTCGTCAGGAGAGCATCGATCTGTCTGGTCGTCTCCTGTCAGTCCTGTCAAGGGTACGGGAGCTTAGATCCCGCATAGAGTCAAACTATGAAAAGCAAGTATCCTGTGAGGGGTAAAACTGCTTACCGCGCTGGCTTGGCGCTTCGCGCAGAATCCGCGATCCTCGGTAGTGGGAGGGGGAACCTCGGCACCCTTGAATAGCACCTTCCAGGCATCCTCGTGAGTTGTGTTGAAGAGCCTATTCAGAGTTCGATGTTGGGCCGGGTCGAACTCCCACAAGTTGAAAGCCCGTTGTTGGCACGGGAGGATCCGGCGGATGAGCATGACCTGAACTACGTTGACGAGTTTGAGCTTCTTGTTCAGCATGTTTTGAATACATGTTTGGAGTCCGGTCAGCTCTGCCGAACTGCCCCAGGACAGGCCCTTCTCTTGCCAGGAGGTGAGCCGCGTGGGGATGCCAGATCGGAACTCGGGGGCCGCTGCCCATTTAGGGTCACACGGCTCGGTGATGTAGAACCACCCCGATTGCCACCCCTTTATGGTCTCCATGAAGGATCCCTCGAGCCATGTGATGTTGGGCATCTTGCCCACCATGGCGCCTCCGCACTCCGCCTGGCAGCCGCTCACTACCTTCGGCTTGACATTAGAGGTCTTCAGCCATAAGCCAAAGTGGGGCTTGATGCGGAGGAAGGCCTCGCACACAACGATAAACGCCGAGATGTTGAGGATGAAGTTCGGGGCCAGATCATGGAAATCTAGGCCGTAGTAGAACATGAGCCCCCGGACGAATGGGTGGAGAGGGAATCCCAGTCCACGGAGGAAATGGGTAAGGAACACTACCCTCTCATGGGGCCTCGGGGTGGGGATAAGCTGCCCCTCATCTGGGAGCCGGTGCGTGATGACCCACAAGTATAGGGGATCTATCATAGTCCTTTCGATAAGTAAGAGTGTCGAACCCAACGAGGAGCAGAAGGAAATGATAAGCGGTTTTCAGCAAGGTATTCTCTGCAAAAATAAGTGGTAACAGATAGTTTTGTGATAAGGATAAATTGTAACGAGCAACAAGTAACAAAAGTAAATAAAGTGCAGCAAGGTGGCCCAATCCTTTTTGTAGCAAAGGACAAGCCGGAACAAACTCTTATAAGGAAAAGCGCTCCCGAGGACACATGGGAATATCGTCAAGCTAGTTTTCATCACGTTCATATGATTCACGTTCGATACTTTGACAATTTGATATGTGGGTGGACCGGTGCTTGGGTGCTGTTCTTACTTGAACAAGCATCCCACTTATGATTAACCTCTATTGCAAGCATCAGCAACTACAACAAAAGTATTAAGGTAAACCTAACCATAGCATGAAACATGTGGATCCAAATCAGCCCCTTACGAAGCAACGCATAAACTAGGGTTTAAGCTTCTGTCGCTCTAGCAACCCATCATCTACTTATTACTTCCCAATGCCTTCCTCTAGGCCCAAATAATGGTGAAGTGTTATGTAGTCGACGTTCACATAACACCACTAGAGGCTAGACAACATACATCTTATCAAAATATCAAACGAATACCAAATTCACATGACTACTAATAGCAAGACTTCTCCCTTGTCCTCAGGAATGGACGTAATTACTCACAAAGCATATTCATGTTCATAATCAGAGGGGTAATAATATGCATATAGGATCTGAACATATGATCTTCCACCAAATAAACCAACTAGCATCAACTACAAGGAGTAATCAACACTACTAGCAACCTACTAGCACCAATCCCGGACTTTGAGACAAGAATTGGATACAAGAGATGAACTAGGGTTTGGAGATGAGATGGTGCTAGTGAAGATGTTGATGGAGATTGCCCTCTCCCGATGAGAGGAGCGTTGGTGATGACGATGGTGATGATTTCCCCCTCCCGGAAGGAAGTATCCCCGGCAGAACAGCTCTGCCGGAGCTCTAGATTGGATCCGCCAAGGTTCTGCCTCGTGGCGGTGGATTCTTCTCCCAAAAAGTTCCTTCCTATTTTTTCTCATCGAAAGACTTCATATAGGAGAAGATGGACGTCGGAGAGCCACCAGGGGGCCCACGAGGTAGGGGGCACGCCCCCCACCCTCGTGAGCAGGGTGTGGGCCCCCTGGCCTTCATCTTTGGCGAGGATTTTTCTTTATTTATTTTAAGATGTTCCGTGGAGTTTTAGGACTTTTGGAGTTGTGCAGAATAGGTCTCTAATATTTGCTCCTTTTCCAGCCCAGAATTCCAGCTACCGGCATTCTCCCTCCTTATGTAAACCTTGTAAAATAAGAGAGAATAGCCATAAGTATTGTGACATAAAGTGAAATAACAGCCCGTAATGCAATAAATATCGATATAAAAGCATGGTGCAAAATGGACGTATCAACTCCCCCAAGCTTAGACCTCGCTTGTCCTCGAGCGAAAAGCCGATAACAATAAATATGTCCTCATGTTTAGAGGTAGAGGCATCGATAAAAATAAAATACAGACATGAAGGCATCATGATTATTCTCATAGCAGAAACATATATAGCTTTTGTCATACAATTACTTATGTTCAAGTGATGATCTATTCACAATGCAAAAGTATAAATCATAAACCTTATTGGGCTCCAACAAACTATAATCTCAGTCATTGAAGCAATTGCAATTTATCATAACATCGGACAGAGTCTATGTCAGAGCTAAAAAGCAAGTCCACATACTCAACTATCATTTAGTCCTCCATAATTGCTAACACTCAGGCAATACTTGTGGTTACGGAGTTTTAATCAGACACAGAGAAAGATAGGGGCTTATAGTTTTGCCCCATAACCTTTTACCTCAAGGGTAATGTCAACAATAATGGTTCATGCTCCCCTACATCCAATTAGATATATATATATATCATGTTCTTTCCAACATGCTGAGCTTGCCAAAGGATAAAATGAAAAAGAAAAGGTGAAGATCACCATGACTCTTGCATAAGGTAGAAGATAATAATAAAGGGTAGGCCCTTCGCAGAGGGAAGCAGAGGTTGCCATGCGCTTTTATGGTTGGATGCATAAAATCTCAATGCGAAAGAACGTCACTTTATATTGCCCCTTGTGATATGAACCTTTATTATGCAGTTCGTCGCTTTTATTACTTTCACATCACAAGATCATATAAAGCTTATTTCTCCCACGCCAATCAATCATACATATTTAGAGCAATTTTTATTGCTTTGCACCAATGACAACTTACTTGAAGGATCTTACTCAATCCATAGGTAGATATGGTGGACTCTCATGGCAAAACTGGTTTAAGAGTATTTGGAAGCACAAGTAGTATTTCTACTTGGTGCTGAGAATTTGGCTAGCATGAGGGCGAAAGGCAAGCTCAACAAGTTAGAGGATCCATGACAACATACTTTATCTCAGATATAAGAAAGACATAACTCATTACGTTGTCTTCCTTGTCCAACATCAACTCTTTAGCATGTCATATTTTAATGAGTGCTCCCAATCATAAAAGATGTCAATGATAATATATCTATATGTGAAAACCTCTCTTTCCTTATCAATTCTTATTAATTGCAACAATGACCAAAGCTATGTTTCCCAACAACTTTTAATCATCATACTCTTTCTATGTGAAGTCATTACTCTCAATAAGATCAATATGAACTCTTTGTTTCTTTTTATTCTTTTCTTTTATTCACCCAAGATCATGCCATAAACTTTATTCTACTAGATCAAGATACTACTAATAGGATCGAAGTAAGAAAAACGGTAAATATAGGAGTTGTGATGGTGATACGATACCGGGGCACCTCCCCCAAGCTTGGCAGTTGCCAAGGGGAGTGCCCATACCCATGTGATTATATCTCCTTTGTCGGTGAAGAAGGTGGTGGTGACGGATAATCGCACATCGAGCGTAAGAGGTCCTCCAGCTTGCGAATAATGCCCTTGAGTGCAACAATATGCTCCTTCAACAAAATATTTTCTTGTGTGAGATACTTGTTTTGTATACGAGCTAACTCAATCATCTTGAAAGCTTCGATCTCAGTTGGGGTAAGAAGGTTATGATCAAGTTGGAGGGTGTCTTTCGCTGCTGGAGCTTGATCCTCCGTGGCCTTCTTGATCCTTTCATCCTTGTTGACCCTCGTGGGTTCTTCCCTCTTCATATCTATCTTCATTAGCCAAGCATCATTGTCACCATTGTTGGAGGAGGGAGACGACATGATGCCTAGCCTGGAAAACCCTGACAGAAAACAGCTCGAAACAAGAACAGAGGAGGTTTGCGTGATACAAGAGTCAAAACCTTCGGGAGAATATATAATGAATTTTTACCGACCAAAATACGTAATGTGTAAGAAAACGGGGTCCGTAAGGCACACGAGGTGCTCATGAGGTAGGGGGCGCGCCCACCACCCTCGTGGGGCCCTCGTGTCCTTCCCGGACTGCTACTTATTTTTCTATTTTTCTAAATATTCCAAAACGGAGAAATATTGCCTTAAAAATTGTTTTGGAGTTGGTTTACTTACTGTACCACATACCTATTCCTTTTCGGAGTCTGAAACATTCCGTAAAGTGTCTCTTATGTATTCCTCCAGGGTTACGGTTTCAATAATATTGGTTTCAACATTTATGGGATTACCTGAGATATAATGTTTGATTCTTTGACCGTTTACCACTTTCGGATTTGTGCCCTCGAAGTTGTTGATCTTTATGGCACCGTAACAATAGACCTCTTCGATAACATAGGGGCCCTCCCATTTAGAGAGAATTTTTCCTGCAAAAAATCTTAAACGAGAGTTGTATAGCAATACATAATCACCTACATTAAACTCACGCTTTTGTATCCTTTTGTCATGCCATCTTTTAACTTTTTCTTTAAACAACTTGGCATTTTCATAAGCTTGGGTTCTCCATTCATCAAGTGAGCTAATATCAAATAAACTCTTCTCACCGGCAAGTTTAAAATCATAATTAAGCTCTTTAATAGCCCAATATGCCTTATGTTCTAGTTCGAGAGGTAAGTGACATGCTTTTCCATAGACCATTTTATACGGAGACATACCCATAGGATTTTTATATGCAATTCTATAAGCCCACAATGCATCATCAAGTTTTTTGGACCAATTCTTTCTAGACCTATTAACAGTATTTTGCAAAATTAATTTGAGCTCTCTATTGCTCAACTCTACTTGACCACTAGACGGTGGGTGATAAGGAGATGCAATTCTATGATTAACATCATATTTAGCAAGCATTTTACGGAAAGCACCATGAATAAAGTGTGAACCACCATCAGTCATTAAATATCTAGGGACTCCAAACCTCAGGAAAATAACTTCCTTAAGCATTTTAATAGAAGTTTTATGATCAGCACTACTAGTTAGAATAGCTTCTACCCACTTAGTAACGTAATCAACAGCAACTAAAATATGTGTGTATCCATTAGAGGCAGGAAAAGGTCCCATATAATCAAAATCCCAAACATCAAATGGTTCAATAACAAGTGAATAATTCATAGGCATTTCATGACATCTACTAATATTACCAATTCTTTGACATTCATCACAATACAAGACAAACTTACGGGCATCCTTGAAGAGAGCAGGCCAATAAAAACCAGATTGCAATACCTTATGTGCAGTTCTATCTCCAGCGTGGTGTCCTCCATAAGCCTCGGAATGACACTTGCGTAGGATTTGTTCCTGTTCATGCTCAGGTACACAACGTCTAATAACACTATCTACTCCTTCCTTATAAAGATGTGGGTCATCCCAAAAGTAATGTCTTAAATCATAGAAAAACTTTTTCTTTTGCTGGTATGTGAAGCTAGGTGGTATAAACTTAGCAACAATATAATTAGCATAATCAGCATACCATGGAGTACTACGAGAAGTACTTACAACAGTTAATTGTTCATCAGGAAAGCTATCATTAATAGGTAGTGGGTCATCAAGAATATTCTCTAGCCTAGACAAGTTGTCTGCAACGGGGTTCTCAGCTCCCTTTCTATCAACAATATGCAAATCAAATTCTTGTAGCAAGAGAACCCATCTAATAAGTCTAGGTTTAGCATCTTTCTTTTCCATAAGATATTTAATAGCAGCATGATCAGTTTGAATAGTTACTTTAGAATCAACAATATAAGATCTGAACTTATCACAAGCAAATACAATTGCTAAAAGCTCTTTTTCAGTAGTAGCATAATTTCTTTGAGCATTGTCTAGAGTCTTACAAGCATAATGAATAACATTCAGTTTCTTATCAACTCTTTGCCCTAGAACAGCACCTACAACATAATCACTAGCATCACACATAAGTTCAAAGGGTAGGTTCCAATCAGGTGGCTGAACAACAGGTGCAGTGACTAATGCTTTCTTAAGTATTTCAAATGCTTCTACACAATCATCATCAAAGACAAATGGTATATCTTTTTGCAATAAATTAGTCAGAGACCGAGAAATTTTTGATAAGTCCTTAATGAACCTCCTGTAAAATCCGGCGTGACCAAGGAAACTTCTTATACCTTTGATGTCCTTGGGACATGGCATCTTTTCAATAGCATCAACCTTGGCTTTATCAACTTCAATACCTCTTTCAGAAACTTTATGCCCCAAGACAATACCTTCATTAACCATAAAGTGGCACTTTTCCCAATTCAAGATAAGATTAGTTTCTTCACATCTCTACAAAACTCGATCAAGATTGCTCAAGCAATCGTCAAAAGAGGAACCATAGACGGAAAAGTCGCCCATGAAAACCTCACAAATCTTTTCACAAAAGTCAGAGAATATAGCCATCATGCATCTTTGAAAGGTAGCAGGTGCATTACATAAACCAAAAGGCATACGTCTATAAGCAAAAGTACCAAAAGGGCATGTAAAAGCAGTCTTTGATTGATCTCTAGCCGACACAGGTATTTGAGAGAAACCAGAATAACCATCTAGAAAGCAATAGTGTGTATGTTTGCATAATCTTTCTAGCATTTGATCAATAAAAGGTAAGGGGTAATGATCTTTCTTAGTAGCTTTATTTAATTTTCGGAAATCAATTACCATCCTATAACCTGTGATAATTCTTTGTGGAATCAATTCATCTTTATCATTAGGAACAACAGTAATACCTCCCTTCTTAGGGACACAATGGACAGGACTTACCCACTCACTATCAGCAACGGGATAGATTATACCTGCCTCCAGAAGCTTTAGTACTTCTTTTCTTACCACTTCTTTCATTTTAGGATTCAGACGTCGTTGAGGATCACGAACTGGTTTGGCATCTGCTTCCAAATTTATTTTATGTTGATATAGAGTGGGACTAATGACCTTAAGATCATCAAGAGTATATCCAATAGCAGCACGATGCTTCTTCAGAATTTTCAATAATCTTTCTTCTTCATGCTCTGAAAGGTTAGCACTAATAATAACAGGATATATCTTCTTTTCATCAAGATAAGCATATTTAAGATTATCAGGCAAATGTTTAAGCTCAAACACGGGATCACCCTTGGGTGGAGGAGGATCCCCTAAAATTTCAACATGCAAATTATGTTGCAGAATAGGTTCCTATTTAAAGAATACTTCATCTATTTCCCTTCTTTCATTCATGAACATATCATTTTTATGGTCTAGCAAATAGTGTTCTAAAGGATCACTAGGAGGTACCGCAATAGAGGCAAGACCAATAATTTCATCCTTACTAGGTAATTCTTCCTCACGATGTTGTTTACTAAATTTAGAGAAATTAAACTCATGAACCATATCATCCAAGCCAATAGTAACAACATTCTTTGTGCAATCTATGGTAGCATTAACACTATTTAAGAAGGGTCTACCAAATATAATGGGACAAAAACTATCTTGTGGGGAACCAAGAACAAGAAAATCAGCAGGATATTTAGTTTTCCCACACAAGACTTCAACATCTCTAACAATTCCAATTGGTGCAATAGTATCTCTATTAGCAAGTTTAATAGTAACATCTATATCTTCTAACTCAACAGGTGCAATGTCATGCATAATTTCTTTGTATAAGTCAATATGTATTGCACTAGCACTAGCACCCATATCACATAAGCCATGATAACAATGATCTCCTATTTTAACAGAAATAACAGGCACGCCTTCCACAGGTCTATGTTTATCTTTATCACAAGGTTTAGCAATTCTAGCAGTTTCACCTTCGAACTGAATAACATGCCCATCAATATTATCAGACAAGAGATCTTTAACAATAGCAATATTAGGTTCTACTTTAACTTGCTCGGGAGGTGTATAAGTTCTAATATTGCTTTTACGAACAACAGTTGAAGCTTTAGCATGATCCTTTATTCAAACAGGGAAAGGTGGTTTCTCAACATAAGAAGTAGGAACAATAGGATCATTATAAGTGACAGTCTTTTCTTCAACTTTAATAGGTGCAGCTACTTTTACTTCTATGGGAGGATGATATTTAAACCACTTCTCCTTAGGGAGATCAACATAAGTAGCAAAATATTCACAGAAAGAAGCTACTATCTCAGAATCAAGTCCATATTTAGTGCTAAACTTACAGAAAATATCGGTATCCATAAAATATTTAACACAATCAAACTTAGGTGTCATACCTTGTAACACCCCGGATATAATTTACCTTATATGTATCCCAACTCTTGCCGTTTCCGGCGCTAAGTTATTTTATTTCCTCGGGTTCGGGTTTTTGTCTCGGTGTGTTGTTGCCTTTGTCATGCATCTCATATCATGTCATCATGTGCATTGCATTTGCATATGTGTTCGTCTCATGCATCCGAGCATTTTCCCCGTTGTCCGTTTTGCATTCCGGCGCTCCTATCTCCTCCGGTGGTCCTTTCTACCACTTTTCGTGTGTGGGGGTTAAACATTTCTGTATTGGACAGAGACTTGCCATGAGGCCTTGGTTTACTACCGGTAGACCGCCTGTCAAGTTTCGTACCATCTGGACTTCGTTTGATACTCCAACGGCTAACCGAGGGACCGAGAAAGCATCATTTGTGTTGCAGCCCAACACCCTTCCAATTTGGCCCAAAACCCACCTAAACCCTCTCCATCATCTAGAGCATTCGATCACGATCGCGTGGCCGAAAACCGCACTCCATTTGGAGCTTCCTAGCTCCCTCTATGCCTATAAATAGCTCCTCCTCCAAAATTCACGGGTCTTCTTCCCCGAAACCCTAGAAATCGTCTCCTGCCGCGCCGAACATGTCCGCTCCGCGCCGGACGCACCGCCGCCGCCGTCCGCGCCCAACCAGGGCGTGACACGTGTCGCCTCACTGCTCCCTCCGCCGCCGGCCCGACGAGGCCCAGCTCGGGCCCCCCAGGCCTATCCGCGCGCCGTCGCCCGCGCGGGTGCCCGAGGCCGCGCCGCCCGACGGTGCTCGCTCCGCCGTCCGCCGCCATCGCCGCTTCGCTCGGCCGGCCGCCGCGCCGCCATTGCCTGCTGCCTCCGCCGCCTCGAACGCCGCCCAGCCGCACTACCTCGTCGACCCGCGCCGCCGAGCTCCGGCGCTGCCCCGCGCCGGCGTCGCCCCACCTCCGGCCACCTCCACTACGGCGCCTCCTCTCCTCCAAGTCCGGCGTCATCCCCGTCTTCGGCGAACCTCGCAAGTCATGCCCTACTACAGTAACTCCGGCCGATCCGGATCTGGATCCACTTCGAGGGTTGACTTTTTCCCCGAAACCCTATTGATTTTGCAAACTTTGGCATGTCGTATCTCTGCATCCGTAGCTCCGGTTTGTGCGTGTAGCATATCAAATTGTTCGTATCAACGAGTACATAATTTCATATCATTGAATTATTTTCATTTGAGTTCATCTTGATGCCCGAAATGCTGTTGGAAGAGGGCTATGTGGTAAAATTGCCAGATCTGTTTCATCAAATAGATATTTGTCATTTTTTCCATGATTAATGTGTGCATGATATGCTCCTGAGCTCTACATGAGTTTTGCTATATGCCATGTCATCTTTATAGAGGTGCTTACCACGTATTTTTGTGATGTGTGTGGTGACTAGCACAAGCTTGCAAAGTAGCATATTCGGTAATGCTGATTTCAGGGACTTCGAATTTCTCTAAGTCCTTGTCCTAATTTTGTCATTATGCCATATGTTTATGTTGTTCCCTAGCGATCCGTGCCTCTTTTGAGGATGATCAGTAAGGATGATTTGTTAATATTGTGGTGCTCTGTCCATCCATGTCTTTGTTTGCATTTATGGATCACCCTAGCTTGAGTCAATCGAGCTCTACTTTTGCTATTTCGTGAATCCTGGCAGATTGTTGACTTGTTAGCGATTTTGCCGAGGATGTTGCTATTTATCCATGCATGCTATGTTGTTGTTCTTGCCATGTCTAGCTTCTATGCCATGTATTCTTGATGGATGTATGCTTAGTTTGTCATGCCATGCTCTGTAGTGAGTGCATCGAGCTCGTGAACATGCCTACTCGTTAACTGATTTGCATGCTCCAGTTTTTCACTAAGTCTGAGATATGTTTATGTTTTTTGCCATGTTCATATGCTTGCAATTGTATTTTCTGTTCCCTTTTGGCTCAAGGTCACTAAGGGACTTTTGTTAAGTGCTTTGACTAGCTTCATGCCATGCCTTGATTTTCCATGTTAAGTTCCTGTAGCTTGTACTTTTCATGCTCTAAAGTGTGCTTCCTGATGATAAATTCCAGACTTGTGTTGATTTCACTAAGTCTGAAACCTGTTATCATTTGCACTTTTGCCATGCTTGTTTGAAGCTGTTAATGGATGAATTAGCCTAGCTCAGTGTTCATCTTTTGTCAAGCATTATGAGTGGATCCCTGCCATGTATTTTTTTGTTATGTTTGAGTACTGTATCATATTTATCTTGATGCATTTAGATGGCTACTTGTTGATTATCGCAGACCGGTGCCATATTGTTTTGCTTGCCATTTCTAAACCGTGCATCCGATTCCGGTGATCTTTATATAGATTTCAACCGAAATCACCTCACCTTTCTATTGGCACTCTTGGATTTCCATGTTGAGGCCAGGTTCAATCATTCCTTGTCAAATCTTGCATATGCATCACATATCGCATCCCGCATAGCATACCATGTTTGCATCATGTTGTTTGAGCATTGCACGTGGTTGATTGTGTTCCTTTTGCTTGTTTTTCTTGTTTGGGTAGAGCCGGGAGACGAGTTCGCTAACGAGGAGCCCATTGAGTTCGCTTACGAGGATCAAGTCAACTCTGACAACTTTGCAGGCAAGATGATCATACCCTCGAAATCACTTCTATCTTTGCTTGCTAGATGCTCGCTCTTTTTCTATGCCTATGCTACGATACCTACCACTTGCTTATCATGCCTCCCAAATTGCCATGTCAAACCTCTAACCCACCATGTCCTACCAAACCGTTGATTGGCTATGTTACCGCTTTGCTCAGCCCCTCTTATAGCGTTGCTAGTTGCAGGTGAAGATTGGAGATCGTTCCTTGTTGGAACATTGTTTATTATTGGGATATCACCATATTATCTTGTTTATCTTAATGCACCTATATACTTGGTAAAGGGTGGAAGGCTCGGCCTTTTGCCTAGTGTTTTGTTCCACTCTTGGCGCCCTAGTTTCCGTCATATCGGTGTTATGTTCCCGGATTTTGTGTTCCTTACGCGGTTGGGTTATAATGGGAACCCCTTGACAGTTTGCCTTGAATAAAACTCCTCCATCAATTCCCAACCTGGTTTTTACCATTTGCCACCTAGCCTTATTTTCCCTTGGGTTTCCGGAGCCCAAGGGTCATCTTATTTAACCCCCCCCCCCGGGCCAGTGCTCCTCTGAGTGTTGGTCCAAACTAGAGCCCTGTGCAGCGCCCCCTCGGGGAAACTCGAGGTTTGGTTTTAGTTGTATGGAGCGCTCATCTGAGTGTGCCCTGAGAATGAGATATGTGCAGCTCCTATCGGGATTTGTCGGCACATTCGGGCGGGGTTGCTGGACTTGTTTTACCATTGTCGAGGATGTCTTGTAAAACTGGGATGCCGAGTCTGATCGGAATGTCTCGGGAGAAGGAATATCCTTCGTTGACCGTGAGAGCTTGTGATGGGCTAAGTTGGGACTCCCTTGCAGGGATTTGAACTTTCGAAAGTCGTGCCCACGGTTATGGGCAGATGGGAATTTGTTAATGTCCGGTTGTAGATAACATGAAACTTAACTTAATTAAAATGAATCAACCGCGTGTGTTACCATGATGGTCTCTTCTCGGCGGAGTCCGGGAAGTGGACACGGTGTTGGAGTAATGCTTGACGTAGGTTGCTATAGGATCACTTCTTGATCATAGTTCTTCGTTCGTGCTTTGCCTTCTCTTCTCGCTCTCTTTTGCGAACAGGTTAGCCACCATATATGCTAGTCACTTGCTGCAGCTCCACATATTACCTTGCCTTTACCTATAAGCTTAAATAGTCTTGATCGCGAGGGTGCAAGATTGCTGAGTCCCCGTGACTCACAGTTTACTTCCAAACCACATGCAGGGACCGATGATACCGTTCCAGACGATGCGCTTGAGCTCAAGTGAGACTTTGATGAAGACTCTCGCCGTTACTATGTGTCTTTCCCAGATGATCAGTAGTGGTGCCCAGTTGGGGCGATCGGGGGCCGTGTCGCATGTTGGGGTTGATCTTTTATTTTGGTACCGTAGTCGGACCATGAGTGTATTGGATGATTGTAATGTTATTCATGTATTTGTGTGACGTGGCGAGTGTAAGCCAACTATGTATCCTTTCCCCTTTTATATATTACATGGGTTGTTGTGAAGATTACCTTACTTGCGACATTGCTTTCAATGCGGTTATGCCTCTAAGTCGTGCTTCGACACGTAGGAGATATAGCCGCATCGAGGGCGTTACATACCTGACTCTTTACCTTCGTCGAGGTCCCAATCTTTAGAGTTGCGTTTAATCCTATCCAATAAATTCCATCTGAATTCAGTAGTTTTCATCATAAAAGAGCCAGCACAAGAAGTATCGAGCATGGTGCGATTGTTTTCAGAAAGCCGAGCATATAAATTTTGAATAATCATTTCTCTTGAGAGCTCATGATTGGGGCATGAATATAACATTGATTTAAGCCTCCCCCAAGCTTGAGCGATGCTTTCTCCTTCGCGAGGCCAGAAATTATATATATAATTACGATCACGATGAACAAGATGCATAGGGTAATACTTTTGATGAAATTCCAACTTCAATCTTTTATAGTCCCATGATCTCATATCATCACATAGCCTATACCATATCAATGCGTCTCCCTTCAAAGATAAAGGGAAGACCTTCTTCTTAGCAACATCATCGGGTATACCTGCAAGCTTAAATAATCCACAAACTTCATCCACATATATTAAGTGCTCATCAGGATGCTTTTGTTCCATCTCCTGTAAAAGGGTTAGCTAGCAGTTTTTCCATCATACCCGAAGGAAATTCAAAAGGAGTTTCATTTTCAATAGGTTCAATAGGTTGAGGAGCAACTCTTTGCTCTACTGGAAGGGGTGAAGATACCCCGAACAAGCCCCTCAGAGAATTACTTTCCATAGTAACAAGTGACAGTAAATTTCAGCACACTATATAAATTTTTCCTTACCAAATTCCACCTACCAAAGGCGCTACACTCCCCGGTAACGGTGCCAGAAAAGAGTCTTGATGACCCACAAGTATAGGGGATCTATCGTAGTCCTTTTGATAAGTAAGAGTGTCGAACCCAACGAGGAGCAGAAGGAAATGATAAGCGGTTTTCAGCAAGGTATTCTCTCAAGTACTGAAATAAGTGGTAACAGATAGTTTTGTGATAGGATAAATTGTAACGAGCAACAAGTAACAAAAGTAATGAAAGTGCAGCAAGGTGGCCCAATCCTTTCGTAGCAAAGGACAAGCTGGAACAAACTATTATAATAGGAAAAGCGCTCCCGAGGCCACATGGGAATATCGTCAAGCTAGTTTTCATCACGTTCATATGATTCACGTTCGATACTTTGATAATTTGATATGTGGGTGGACCGGTGCTTGGGTGCTGTTCTTACTTGAACAAGCATCCCACTTATGATTAACCTCTATTGCAAGCATTCACAACTACAACAAAAGTATTAAGGTAAACCTAACCATAGCATGAAACATGTGGATCCAAATCAGCCCCTTACGAAGCAACGCATAAACTAGGGTTTAAGCTTCTGTCACTCTAGCAACCCACCATCTACTTATTACTTCCCAATGCCTTCCTCTAGGCCCAAATAATGGTGAAGTGTTATGTAGTCGACGTACACCACTAGAGGCTAGACAACATACATCTTATCAAAATATCAAACGAATACCAAATTCACATAACTACTAATAGCAAGAATTCTCCCTTGTCCTCAGGAACGGACGTAATTACTCACAAAGCATATTTATGTTCATAATCAGAGGGGTAATAATATGCATATAGGATCTGAACATATGATCTTCCACCAAATAAACCAACTAGCATCAACTACAAGGAGTAATCAGCACTACTAGCAACCTACTAGCACCAATCCCGGACTTTGAGACAAGAATTGGATACAAGAGATGAACTGGGGTTTGGAGATGAGATGGTGCTGGTGAAGATGTTGATGGAGATTGCCCTCTCCCGATGAGAGGAGCGTTGGTGATGACGATGGTGATGATTTCCCCCTCCCGGAGGGAAGTATCCCCGGCAGAACAGCTCTGCCGGAGCTCTAGATTGGATCCGCCAAGGTTCCGCCTCATGGCGGCGGAGTCTCGTCCTGAAAAGTTCCTTCCTATTTTTTTCTCATCAAAAGACTTCATATAGGAGAAGATGGACGTCAGAGAGCCACCAGGGGGCCCACGAGGTAGGGGGCGCGCCCTAGGGGGGCGCCCCCCACCCTCGTGAGTAGGGTGTGGGCCCTCTGGCCTTCATCTTTGGCGAGGATTTTTCTTTATTTATTTTAAGATGTTCCGTGGAGTTTCAGGACTTTTGGAGTTACGCAGAATAGGTCTCTAATATTTGCTGCTTTTCCAGCCCAGAATTCCAGCTGCCGGCATTCTCCCCCCTTATGTAAACCTTGTAAAATAAGAGAGAATAGCCATAAGTATTGTGACATAAAGTGAAATAACAGCCCATAATGCAATAAATATCGATATAAAAGCATAATGCAAAATGGACGTATCAGTGCGCGATGTTGTTGGGCAGGTATCCGGCTCTCCTCAGCTTCTTGATGTGTACCTCCGTGATGGAGGAGGCCATCCACTTGCCTCCCGCTCCGCACATGGTTGGAGAAGGTTGAGGTGGGAAGTACGGACTTGGGAGCTGGAGCTCGAGTGTGCGAAAATGGATGAGCAAAGGAGGAAGAAGGCGTGGATGAAAAGGTGAATCCTTATCCCTTTATATGGGTGGACGAAACTATGCGTCCCCACTAGCCTGGTAAAACTCGCTTATCCCCCAAGCGCCATAATCGATGGCGCGGTTGGGTTACCCATGCCCGTATTGATGAGAATCCCGTGATAAGGGGACACGATCTCTGCTTTGACAAGACGTGTCAAAAAACTGCCTCGCGTTAAGTGCGGGGCTAGTTAAAGGAAACGGTTCGAATAATCACCGGGCCATGACATAATGTCGTGTTGCCAAAACGAGTCAGCAAATTAGATTTGTGGAAATATTATTCTCTCTACAGTGGTATGTGGAACTTATTTTGCTGGGTCAGACACTATCCTTGTATTCAAATTCTTCTGTGATGTATTCGGAGGAGGAACCCGCCTTGCAATGCCGACAACACTGCGCGCTGGACTCATCGTCATTGAAGCCTGGTTCAGGGGCTACTGAGGGAGTCCTGGATTGGGGGGTCTCCGGACAGCCGGACTATATCCTTTGGCCGGACTGTTGGACTATGAAGATACAAGACTTCGTCTCGTGTCCGGATGGGACTTTACTTAGCGTGGAAGGCAAGCTAGGCAATACGGATATATATATCTCCTCCTCTGTAACCGACCTTGTGTAACCCTAGCCCCCTCCGGTGTCTATATAAACCGTAGGGTTTTAGTCCGTAGGACAACATACAATCATACCATAGGCTAGCTTCTAGGGTTTAGCCTCTCTGATCTCGTGGTAGATCCACTCTTGTACTACCCATATCATCTATATTAATCAAGCAGGACATAGGGTTTTACCTCCATCAAGAGGGCCTGAACCTAGGTAAAACATCGTGTTCCCTGCCTCCTGTTACCATCCGCCTTAGATGCACAGTTCGGGACCCCCTACCCGATATCCGCCGGTTTTGACACCGACGGGCGTCCTTCACAATGCTGAAACACAAGCAAAAGCGTTGTAGAAGTGAGTTGTGGTTGAAAGTATGAGGCTCGCTCTCAAGAGCTCGAATTGTCAACTCACGTGAAGTAGAAGTTGGCATGAAGTCGAAAGATCCTACACATGCACAAAACAAAGCAAAGAACGTATGTGCATGGTAGATAAACACATCATCCATCATGATGGTTCTCTTCTCTTGCACATAACCATAAGGAGCACAGGTGCATGAACAATATGATGCGACAATGGAAATATTCATGGCACTAGGCATATGGTGCAAAGAAGGAAGACAACCATGCTTCACAAGGGTTATGTCAAAATCTCCAAATATATGTGAGAATGCTATGGGGGGCAATCTCATTAGCAAGACTAAAATCATTGGTGCAGTCAATACATGGAAAATCATCTAGCATGAGAGAGGCAGCATATGGAGACATATGACAAGTAGCAATATCAATCATGTGCAAAGCATGGCAATAGTGGCTATAAACCACATGAAACGAGCAAGAACGAATCATCGGTGATGCAACATAAGCAAGCATAGTAATCATGGCAGTCATGTCATGTGAGCAAATAGTGTGTATAGGAAATGCACATGACATATTGCAAGAACAAAAGCAAATAACGGCCGAAGCAACATCATAAGCATTGGGCGCAAAAAAAACATGGCAATAACAAGCAATATCTCCACCAAGCTTGCA